>NC_058405.1:138157250-138257918 GCF_002201575.2 Neomonachus schauinslandi | reverse complement strand
GGTGGCTCAGTTGGTTAAGCAACTGCCTTCAGCTCAGGTCATGATCCTGGAGTCCCTGGATCGAGTCCCGCATCAGGCTCCCTGCTCGGCAGGGAGCCTGCTTCTGCCTCTGACCCTCCCCCCTCTCATGTGCTCTCTCTCTCATTCTCTCTGTCTCAAATTAAAAAAAAAAAAATGTACAATACACAGATACATACAAATGAATAGACATAAATGTACATGAAGCCATTTGGGAAAAAAAAGTTTTAAACCCAATGATGGGGCGCCTGGGTGGCTCAGTTGGTTAAGCGACTGCCTTCGGCTCAGGTCATGATCCTGGAGTCCCGGGATCGAGTCCCACATCGGGCTCCCTGCTCGGCGGGGAGTCTGCTTCTCCCTCTGACCCTCCCCCCTCTCGTGTGCTCTCTCTCTCATTCTCTCTGTCAAATAAATAAATAAAATCTTTAAAAAAAAAAAAAAAACCCAATGATGGCTAATATAACATCAAGTGAAGCCTGAGGCCAAGATGTGATCCTTGATTCCTCCCTCCCCCATCATTCAGTAAACAAGTTATAAAAAATTTACGTCTTAATATTTTTTCAAATAGGTTTGCCTACTCCCAATATTATGCCTCAGTTCAGAATGGCAGTATTTGTCATCAGAGTAACAGTCTCCTAATTGGCTTCCCTGTCCTTGGACTCAATGAAAATTGCACCTACCATTTCATTTGAAGGATTATATAACCGGCAATGCACTAAGCACTTGATCACTGAACTCTGTATTGTTGAATTCTCACAGCAACACTGCAAAGCAGGAATTACTGTCCTCATTTTCACAGACAAGGGACTGAAGCTCTGAAAAAGGTTAAGTGACTTGCCCAAGGTCATACAACTAGAATTGTGTAGTGGAAATTCAGACTCAGGTCTTGGTTCCCAGCCCTTAACCATCTGCTTAACCTTCTTCAATTTGGTCCCCAATGTGACCTTTCTAAAAGGTAAATGTAATCACGTTTTGCCCCAAATAAAATCCTGCAAACAAGACTTGCCTCCAGCCCTCATCCTGTTATTCTCACCCCCTCCTATCACATTGAACTTCCAACAGTTTCCTAATCTGACTCTCACTGCTTTACCTGTGAACACACTGTTTTTCTGCCAAGAACACTTATCTCCTTTGGCAGGTTACTTCCAACCCAAACTCAATCCTTATTCTCGGAAGCCTCCCCCCTGACATACAGACCTAAAACTGGGGTAAGTGACCATTTGCTATGGTTATCAACTAAATTTCTTATCACACTGTATTATGACTTTACCTTACTAGGTTATTAGTTCTTAAGTAAATACTGCATTTTTAAATCTCTGTATTCCTGGTAGAGCATATAACTAGCAGAGGAAGGACTCATGAATGTGGAATTACTGAAAGAATTCATCATAAGTAGTACAAATTAAGAACTTGGCCCTAAAGTTAATATGACGTACTTTGGAATTCTAACTTGCCACATCTGAAGCAGGCTTCGTAAATCTGTTTTATTTCTTCATCTGTAGATAACTGTACCTACCTCAGAGTTTGAAGAGGAGTAAAAGAAATAATAGACTTAACAGTCTCTGGCACACTGGCAGTACCATTAAACATTAGCAACACTTTTTCTCACTCTCAAAGTTCATCGACGTGACAAAGCCATATCTCAGAAAATATCTTCTCCGGTAGCTTCCATCAGCGTTTAAGATTTCTCCAAAAAGTAGTTAAGTCAAGATCTCTTAAAAAAAATCCTCATCCACAGGCAAGGGTCTTTCAGCTTCTAGTTAACACCAGAGTTCAGTTACCACCACAACCTAAATCATTAACTAGTGTCTTAAGTTTTTTGCTTCTTACCCATCCCTCACTTTCCTCCCTCAAAGTCAAAGACCATGCCCCTAAGCAAATGGAAACCTGCCCCACAGAAACCAGTCAGCACCTTCCTCCAATAACCATCACATCTCCCCACACCCAGGCTTGCGCGAATTAGAAGAGAGCCATCATCTAGTGCAAACTTAAATTTTCTTGGAGGATCATGTTAGAAACCTCTCTATCCATTCGAAGACCTTATCCACAAGTATTAATTCAGGATAATGAATTCCTGGCATTAAGAATCCAAGAAAACGGGTCCCCCTGAAGCCTTCCCCAGTAAGAGTTCTTGAGATTTGTTACTCTCAAATAGTGACCAAAATCCACCATTCCATCCCGCCCCCTTCCTGCCAGAGTCCAGGGTCTCGTCCACTCTCTCGAGAGACGCGTCTTCACTTTCAGGGACAGAATGCCTTCCTCCCACCGGTGTCACCTCCCTTCCCACCTTGCCAAGCTCTCCCGCAGCACAGGCCTGGCCTGGTCTCGCCGCCAGCCAGCTCCACAGAGCCGCTACTCACCGCTTCTTGGGGATGGTGCCTGACTCCTGCGCGGCGGGAGCGGCACTGGGCGCCGCCGTGGCCGCCGACGCGGCTCTCGGCGCTTTGCACTCATTGGTACTCACAGCCTCCTGGGGCCGGCCCAGGAGATGGCCCGAGAGAACCCGGAGCCTCCGCCCGGCGCGGTCCCGGTCCCGGTCCGCGGCAGAGCCGGAGCCCACGCCCGCGCCCGTCCCACCGGCTGCAGCCGCCGCCTCCGCCATGGCTTCCGCCTTGTGCTGCCGCCCAAGACCGCTGGGCGCAGGTGAAAGGTCACTCAGAGCGGCGCCCGGCGCGACCATTCGCTGCGGCGCATCCCGGCAGCCACCGCGGCGACTGGGCGGCGGGGGCCATGCGCCGGGAGCTTCACCATCTCAGCTCCCGCCCACCGCGCCCGCCGGCCCTCCGCGGTCATGCCTCGGACGGCTAGCACCTGCCGAGCAGGTGAGTTTGAGCTGTCCCCTAATTGGCCCAAACGGGCTGGGCAGAGCTGGACCAGAATCCAAACCACAAACGTTCCAAGATGGCCTAGTACCCTGGGTGGTGACCTCGGGTGTCTCCTGGGCCTCCGGAGTAGCTTTCCAGGGCAGACGCCTAGGACCAGGGTGCTCTGGACCTGACAACTTGAGCAGCGCCATTCTTCTGAATGAGCTTCTACTACCCGTGTCCCCTCCGCGTCACTAAAGTAGCTCAAAACTGACTCGTTGCCTGTAACCATTAGAGCAAATAGCTGTCATTTTCAAATCGCCTACTTCGTGACTGGCACTGTGCTTAATGCTAGATCTCAAGTAATCTCCATTTTACAGATTAAAAAAACTGAGGCTCAGAGACACTAACTTACCTGAGGACGTAAAGCTGAGTTGCAACCGAGATTTTCTTTCCATTCATTACTGAATGCTATGTCCTTCCTTACTTTAATGGAGGCAGAGTTTTTATTGCTACAGATAGAATTACCCAACAGCTGTTCTTGGGACTTATCGCTTTTCTACAAATTGACTTTCTGGATAATAGCACTTGGTGAAAGTAGGGGATCTCGGGTGCCTGGGTGGCTCAGTTGGTTAAGCAACTGCCTTCGGCTCAGGTCATGATCCTGGAGTCCTGGGATCGAGTCCCGCATCGGGCTCCCTGCTCAGCGGGGAGTCTGTTTCTCCCTCTGACCTTCCCCCCTCTCGTGCTCTCTCTTTCTCATTCTCTCTCTCAAATAAATAAATAAAATCTTTAAAAAAAAAAAAAGTAGGGGATCTCATAGAGCCCTGCTCCACAACCGTTAGCCAGTGGATTAGATAGGCTTTTATAAAGCACCTTGCAGACCTAACCATCAGAAGTAAAGTTCCTTTTTCCATAATGTGCAATTCAAAGATAAGTCTTGGGAATGGTAAGAGAAAGGGTTGCCATAGGCATTCCAAGCCCAAAGAAGTCACCTTCTTTCCAAATAACCACCTCTGTCTAACACAGGCTCTATGAAAGAGTTAAGACATTCCAGGAGCTATTTGACTAATAGAACTACTTAATAGTTCTGAGAAAATTTAGGCAACAATGAGACTTGATTTAAATGCCAGATCTCCAGATCTTAAGAGATAGTTCAGCATTAAATATCTAGTCTAGCTCTAGAATCACTGAGCCCAACTCCTGTTTAGCTGCTCCTTTTCTCCGTTCCCTCTTTCGGATGGAGGAGTGAAGAAAAGGTCCAGGAGGAGTCAATTGCTGAGTGCTCTAAAGACAAAGACTTCTCAAGCTTGAGAGTTCAGCCACTCTAACCCTCAAACTTCTCACACCCTTTCTACATGCCACTAGAACAGCATTAAAATTTGCTTGCAATCATGTAAAATTGGTATTTTTCTTGCCAAAATGCTATTATAAGCAACAGCTTCCTCAGAATTGTTTTGGAATGAGACTGGTCTATTAATTTTTGCTTGACTCTCAGAGAGCTTAGTCTAACACTAGGCAATAGTTAACTGATTCCTTCACTATTGTCCAAACTGAGGTATGGATATACTTCTCACCAACTCTCAAGAGGCAAAATTTATAAATTTTGCACATATCAACAGAATAACAAAAAGCCTTTTCTCCTGGGTGATGAAAAGTTTGATATAAACTAAAATTACATACCAGTGGAAAAATTAGTGATATTTTTTCAAATATATATACAGTAATGAAATACAGGCAGTAAAAACATATGTACCTAATTCATTACTATGTGCTATGAGATGCAAAAGTATGTAAGTCAGTGCCTCATCTACATGGTATAATCAGGCTAATTAGGAGTTAGGATATATGTGTGTGGGGGAGCCCAAGAACAAAAGGAATTTTAAATGGAATGGCTTTTATTTGCATTTATGATATCTCTTCTGATATGTGGCACAAGAAAAGTCTAAATAGGATAAATTAATACCTGAAACATGTACCAAATTTACTGCACTGATTTCCATTACTTATCTACAGAGCAGCTGGTCTATTAATTTTTACTTGACTCTCAGAGAGCTTAGTCTAACACTAGACAATAGTTAACTGATTTCTTCACTGTTGTCCAAATTTTATTATTGTCCAAAATTTATAAATTTTGCATATATCAACAGAATAACCTGTTTTAAGGAATTCCCTGAATTAAGAAATTCTTGCATTTTTATACATTTTTATTATAAAATACAACACAGAGAAAAGTGAACCAAATCATATATTATCACAGATCAAACACCCATGTAGCTTCCAACTAGACTGAGAAACATTGCCAGCACCCTGGAAGTCCCCCCTTATGCCCTCTCCCAATCCCTTAACCCTCCCTATCGTGGTTACCCAAAGGTAACCACGATCCTCAGTTTAATAGTACACATTGTGTGTGTGGACAACAGTGATCAAGCACTCAGGAGAAGAGATACTCTCAAAGGTAAGTCTGTCTGTCCTAATTCAGGTATGATGGGAATTGTTTTTTTCCATTGCTCAAACATATTCTTTGGGGATAAAGAAATGAAGTCTTTGAGTGTGCTAAGACTCCTCCAGAGTCCCAAAGAGAGCCAAGTTTGAGGCTGTTGTGGCAAAAAGTCAGTGGTTTCCAGGCGCCTGTAACTCAACTCTGGCTAAATCTACTTTTGGCTGCTTCAGGACTATATACGTTTTTAGGAATCCCTACTCCATACTTAGGACAACTTACGGTGGAAATAATTTGCCTGTTTAATCCTCTATAGGTGTCCCTCAGCTCTCTCTACTCAACCATTTCCCATTATTATCTTTCCTGAATGGGGGAGCCATCTTTACTCCCCACTGCCTTAGGTTGTTTTGCAAGAAAGCTACTGTGAGTTTATTAGGAGTACACACACCTCTAATGGTCATGCCATCCTTATCCTTTTACAATTAAAGAAGTTTTCTCTCTAGTCTTACTGAACCATGGCACTACCTCCCACCACCAGCAATCACATCTCCTTGAAGCCTGAAGAGGTATGAGAGCTACTTTGAATCAGATGTTTAAAATGACCTACTAACTACCCATGCAGTGTTTCCACTGTACCCCAAAATCTGCTTTTAAAGAGCAATATCTGGGGCACCTGGGTGGCTCAGTCAGTTAAGGGTCTGCCTTTGGCTCAGGTCTTGATCTTGGGATCCTGGGATTGAGCCTCATGTCAGGCTTCCTGCTCAGTGGGGAGTCTGCTTGTCCCTTTCACCTCTGCCCCTCACCCTGCTTGTGCTCTCTCTCTCTCTCTCTCAAATAAATAAATAAATAAATAAAATCTTTAAAAATAAAATAAAACAAAATGTTGACAAATGACTCTTTTCAAACAAAGATATATGGTAGCTTCTTCATGCTCTTATTTTTTTTTCCTAATTTTTTAACAACCCCCCCTTTGTATTTTTTCTTTCTTTTAAAACCATCTTTTTTCTTTTCAGTTTTTCAATTTGAGTCAATATAGTCAGAGCTAAAAAAGAGGTATGGAAAGTAGTATTCAGGGTCAGTAAAATGAGTCAAAATCATGGGAAGACAACCAAAGCTAATATCAGGAGATCCCCCTAAGAGAAATCAAGGCAGGAAACACACCTCAAAATGGAGCCCTGAGTAGAACCACTAATAGCCAGACTGCAAGGCACGAATGTGAAGATGGTCATTTGGAGGCCAACTAATTCTGCTAAAAGGGAACCTTTTTAAAATACACTCTTTAAGAACATTGTCTGACCCTCTGAATATAGTCCTCAAAATGTATCCTTGATCCAGCTTGTTTTAAGCTTCTGTGCAAAATAATGGTGTGTTTGAAGCATTAGATAATTTTTCATTTCTGTTTTGAAGGGATTTAAATATTAGGAGACTGTGATCCATTTCTTACTTCTTTTCTTTTTCTTTTTTTAAGTAGGCTCCACACCCAGCATGGAGTCTAACACGGGGCTTGAACTCATGACTCTGAGATCAAGACCTGAGCTGAGATCAAGAGTTGGACACTTTACTGACTGAGCTACCCAGGGGCCCCAATTCATTTCTTATTTCTAGAAAAAGAGGAAGGAAGGGAAGGGAAGGGGGAAAAGTCCAAAGCTCCTGGATCAAAAGTAATATTCTGATTTGCTTATGTGTGATTGAGGATGGGACAGAGTTGAAATTCACAGTACTGAAATTTTAATTATAGTCAGTTCTAGCAATTTATTTTTATGATGAGCCATATGATCTATAAGCAGCTTTTAAGCCCATCTATTTAATCACGGTTCAGGTTAGAAGAGGTTGCCTATGTAGAGTAGGGTCATAGGATGAGCCTCCAGAGAGCAAGCAGGAGGCTGGTAGAGGGGTGAACATCAATAAATCTCCCACAGGGAGACAGTGCACCAGCTGGAAAAACATGACACCAGATGCAATAATAATCATGAAGACATCTAGGCCCCACAGCAGCTGGGGGGGGTTCTATCAAAGGGAGGGGAAGATGTTTGAGTGAATGAATCACTTTGTATACTAGTTCTGGGTGGTACTTTTAAGAGGTCAGGGAAATCTGCGTTCAGTGGCTACCCATTAACCTGCCCCTTTGCTACTTAGCTACAAGTATATTTGTAGTCAGCACCATCCCAAGTTCTAACAATGATTTTCTAAAGACAACTCCATTATCAAGGGAGTTTGTTTATTATAATCAATCTATGAATCTTCCAGCAGATCTCAAAATGTCAGGGAAAAAATTTCAGAAACCCAGAATTCCATATATGAATACATAAAACCACCATAATAATGTGTGAAAATTCCATGTTAGCTTACAGGAATTCATAAAATATAGGTCGATGACTAGTTACACAACTTGCTAAAATAAAAACATATTTCAGCTAAGGCACATTTTCCTTAGAACCAAGCCATAAGAACAACAGGTAAGTTTCTGCTTTCCAGCTTTGAAATGGGATTATTAAAATTACCTTGTCTTTTGAAAGAATGTGGTGTTTTGGATTTGTACCCAAATAATCTAGTACAGGTGAGCCAGGAAGGCAGCAAGCAGATTGGAAAGTAGATCAAACAAAATTGGCCATGTTAAAGCTGGGTGTTGGCTACATGAGGATTCACATGCTCTCTCCTTTTGTACATGTTTAAAATTTTCTGTAATAAGAAGCTTAAGAATTATATTTAAAATGTTCGCTTTGTCTTTTTTATTACTACTTCAAAAACAACCAATGCAGATTGTAAAGATTCTAGAAAGCATAGTAAAATGTAAAGAAGGAGAAAAAAAATCTCGGCATACATAATGACCTTTCCCAACACTCAAATATCAAATACGCTAATAATGTCACTTCATAAATGTAAATTGGTCAGTGGTTTTAGTAGCCCCTAGTAGCCCTTAACTTTCATGCCATGATTTCTCTATTATTGAATAAAACTGATCTTATCCCACGTTTGTGAAAGTAAGAGATGATAAAAACAGCTATAAAACACATTGTGCTGCTTAATCACTCAGAAGTCATGATAATTGCAAGGTCAGGTCCAATGGTGAACCAACATGAGTAGATAGATACCTGAGAGCAATGTTTTTATCCTTCACGATCTGAATGAACTCTGTCAGGGAATAAGACATCATCAAGTCAATTACTATCTGCAGTAGCTTTGCAAAGGACCCTGAGAAAGCACTGGTGAACAATTAATTGCCGCCTGCAAAAACAGTAAGAGAGGTCATTTCTTCAACCTAACATAAAGCCAGTATTTCACAGTTTAGTACACTTGTGGTATACTGGTTATCGATTGCTGGCTAACAAATCACCCTAAAATTTAGCAGCTTAAAACAATAAACACGATCTCACACAGTTTCTGAGAGTCAGGAACCCAGGAGTGGCTTATGCAGGTTGTTTTGGCCCACGAGCTCTTACGGTGTTGCAGTCAAGCTCTTGGGGAGAGTTGCAGTCATCTGAAGGTTCAACTATAATCAAAGAGTCCATTTCCAAGTTCATTTCACAAGATTGTTAGCCAATCTCCATTCCTTACTACAAGAATTGCTCTTGTAGTAAGGCTCTCTTGTAGTAGACTGCCTGGGTGCCTTCATGGCTTGGCAGCTGGTTTCCCACAGAGTAAGTGATGAGAAAGAGAGTGAGAGAGAAAAAAAGAAAGAGGAGACCAAGCAGATGAGAGAGCACCCAAGATAGAAGCCACAGTCATTTATAATCTAGTCTTGGAAATAACATAGCATCATTTATGTCTTATTCCGTTGGTCATACAGACCAACCCTAGTACATCATGGAAAGGGAGACACAAAGATATGAATACCAGGAGGCAGGGATTATTGGGGACCATTTTGGAGGCTAGCTACTACATGTAGGATAGAAGAAAAGAAAAAACTCTCAAATATTAGAGATAGGATTTGCAAGGGTTGTCTTCGAGTTGATAGTTCGATAGATAGTTGGACCTGAATCTCTCTAGAATGGTTTTGTTACTAAAGAGGGAGCCAGACAGTAACTTTCAGTCATGTAAAACTTTCAAAATACCTTAAATGCTATAAATCTCTGTGTATAAAAGCAGAGAACCCCTATCAAGCACTCAAGCCAAAGGATGCCAAGCTTATCTACATTTAGAGCTGAATAGACAGCAATAGTATGGCTGCTAAGTTCTGTTTTATCCCCACCCTTCCCAAATGGGATGATGCATGCCCCTCTGCCAAAACCTGCTTCCTGGTTTCTAGTCCCATCCCTAGTGGACTTCAGTCTGACTTGGCACAAATGCTCCAGCCTGGCTTTTTTGTTGATACATTATCTTAACCACCCCAACAAAAGAATCATGGTAGAAAAGAGAGAAAATACAGCAAATGGTTTTTGACTTCCACAACCTTAAAATTTCAACAAAGGAAGAAAATAATCTCCCATACCCACAACTAGAGGCCTTGAAGAAAACATTGGAAAATCTATAAACTGACGGCCCCTAGCTATCCCTAGGCCTTAGTTTATACATAATTAAAAGTTATGCTTCAGTCTCTTCCTCTGTATTCATCTCTAAATCCACACTTACGTGTTGATTTCTAGCACTAGTAGTTTTGAAAAGCATTTTAGGGTTTCCTACCATACTTTCAGAATGCAAGTTATCGTTGCAAATAACTCGACCCAATAACTTAATAGTAATTGATATGGGTATATTACTGAAGTGTAGACAAATTCCAGTCCACCTAGAGAAGCCTATTTTTTTAAATTCTGATGTCGATGAGATTATAATAAAGTATGTGATGTATTGGCAAGTAGATACTGTCTCATCAAAAATAAAAACTAATAACATACTCAAAAGTAGCTCTAAAATTGATAAACTGGGGGCACCTGGGTGGCTCAGTCAGTTAAATATCTGCCTTCAGCTCAGGTTATGATCCCAGGGTCCTGCAATCCAGTCCCATGTCAGCAGGGAGCCTGCTCGGGGAGCCCGCTTCTCTCTCTTCCTCTGCACACCCCCACCCCACTTGTGCTCTCTCTCTCTCAAATAAATAAATAAAATCCTTAAAAAAAATTAAATTGATAAACTGTGCAAATCGAAGAATGATTATTTCATTATAGTAGAAGAAAAAGGGAACGATGAGTGACATCTTTTCATTCTCATAATAGTTATCACGAAAGAAATCAGTTTAATGATAATTTTACTCATTGGTAAAAGCGACTTAATCATTTTTACAATCAGTTAAATAATAAATTAACTCTTTTTAATGGAAAGAGTTTGATGCATATGACTGTTCATTCTGAGTCTAATAGTCACTATCAATCATTATCTCCTCCCAACCCAGCAGTCCTCTCAATATCCTACAATTCTGAGGTGCAGATTCCTTTTTTGAGTCCTTTCTTGATGTTATCAGAACATGTGGAATTACATTGTTGTCAGGTATTTTCTTCCTGTCAAGATAATTCATTGGTATCTTTTTAAAAGAGGTTTGTGTTTTTTGTGGGATTTTTTTTTTTTTTTGGTACCACTCTATAGAATAAAGACCTATACTGCATCCCCTTCCCAAATAAAATAAAATCTTTTTTATTCTTTAACAGATAATTACAAATAATGTGCAGCCACATTATTTGGGTTTTCCTTTTAGGTTCACTTTAGCAGACACTTTTCCCCAGGGAAGAACAGTGTTGTTGATCCTAGCAGTAGGTCTAATTCCTTTCTCATATGTTTATTTTTGAAGAACTCCCACAGACTGGCTTGTCCTTAACCACAGGTAGAAGTTTATTCTGTATGATTTGTGTGTGTGTGTGTGTGTGTGAAGGAGGGGGCAATGAGGGTAGCATAGGAAATAAATCTTTTTTTACATAAACATGAAAGAGAACCCTCAAAAAAGCTAGGAATATCTCACCAAAGAATAAGTGATTAATATCAGATTCTTTCCTAAGAGCAAGTTTTGATAGGTCAGAAATAGAGATACTACAAGAACACAGCACCTAAGAGGGAGTTAAGAGGTCAGGCAGAACATACCTACATCTAAGATCAGCAGTCTGTCCTTCTATCCAGGTTCTACCTAAGGGCAGAGCATCTCAAAGACTTCCAGAGGAATTGAAATGAATATATGGGAATATTCCTTCATATTATGACTTCAAAACTATTGTCAACTCATTAAAATTTTTTCTTATTTT
Organism: Neomonachus schauinslandi; assembly: GCF_002201575.2. Lineage (NCBI taxonomy): Eukaryota > Metazoa > Chordata > Mammalia > Carnivora > Phocidae > Neomonachus > Neomonachus schauinslandi. The sequence continues at coordinate 138,246,495 of NC_058405.1, read as the reverse complement.
TTCATTAAAAAAACTAATTTTATAGTCACTCATATTTCAGGGAATTTCCTCTGATACCTAGACAAGATTCCTTGAGGCTGAATTACCGAAGAGTAATATGAAGAATGGTTTTTATAAGGAAAGATGAGAGAAAGATAAATAAGAAATGAGATGCAATCTAAAACGGATATAAAAGGGGCGCCTGGGTGGCAGTCTTTTTAGCATCTGCCTTCGGCTCAGGTCATGATCCCAGAGTCCTGGAATCGAGCCCCATGTCTGGCTCCCTGCTCTGAGGGAAGTCTGCTTCTCCCTCTCCCTCTGCCCCTATGCACACCACCACCACCCCACTCATGCTCTCTCTCTCTCTCTCTTGCTGTCTCTCAAATAAATAAAATCTTTAAAAAAAATAAAATGGATATAAAGGTTAACAGAAAAGCATTCTTCAATTGTATATGTTAAAGGAAGAGCAAGGAAAATCTCACACATACTCCCCAAAACAGGGAAGCAAAAGTGATTACAATTGACCATGTAAAGATAATTGTTTTTCTTTTTTAATGGTTTCTGGGTGGTGGTTGTTTTATCCCTAAATCTTAAAATAATTGAGTTAGGTACAACAGTTGGTCTTGATGAAGTAGAGTAGAAAGCAAACATTGGATCAGAGATGGAAATGGCTGATGTATATTTTTAATTGATGAATATATTTAGCATGAGGGTCTGATGGTATACACCTCACCGTATTAGAGAGGGAAAGAAACCTGCTTTTGTCGAAATAACTCAAAACTGAGTCAGGAGACCTGGATTGAAGTTCTGGTTGTATGCTTTTGCTCTCTTCTTTTCCTTGCCTTTGTTCACAATACTTAACCCTTTAATAAAATCTTAATCTTGTTTACCTGTTGGGCTATTGTTAAGGTCAAATGAAGGAGTACAAATGAAAGTACTGTTCAAAGTAAATAGCCCTGTAAAAATGCCAGTATTCCTTATTATGCAGCCATCAAAAAAGAAAAAGAAAAAGAAAAAGAAATCTTGCCATTTGCAACAATGTGGATGGAATTAGAGGGTATTATGCTAAGTGAAATAAGTCAATCAGAGAAAGACAATTATCATATGATCTCACTGATATGAGGAATTTGAGAAACAAGACAGAGGATCATAGGGAAAGGGAAGGAAAAATGAAACAAGATGAAACCAGAGAGGGAGACAAACCATAAGAGACTCTTAATCTCAGGAAACAAACTGAGGGCTGCTGGAGTGGAGGGGGGTGAGAGGGATGGGGTGGCCGAGTGATGGACATTGGGGAGGGTATGTGCTATGGTGAGCGCTGTGAATTGTGTAAGACTGATGAATCACAGACCTGTACCCCTGAAACAGATAATACATTATATGTTAATAAAAAAAATGCCAGTATTCCTAAGAACATGTTGTCATTTGTCATTCTGTTTTACACCTTGGAAGATAAACAAAACTTCCTAAAACGTGCAAAAGAATAACTGTAATATTTAATGCTAGAAAGAAGGTAAAGGAAACCCAGTTTGAGTTTAGTTTTGATATATATAAAAATACTAAAACAGATCAGTAAAATATTAATCTATCAGGAAAGTACCAACTCAGATAGCAATTAAAATGGCTTCTTACAGAGAAATGGTAACAAATAAGTTCATCTTATAACATAGTAACAGGCTATCCAAATAAGGGAAAAATAACAGGTAAGTTGGCTTCAGCCACAGTTCAAATGCTCACAAATATTTAATATGATTGTAGAAAAACTAATAAAGCTTTACATTCTATTTCACATCCCCTTTCTCAGTCTATGACTAATAATTGCTGTTTGGTTTAGGCAAAGCTTTTGGCTTTAGCCTTAAGTTAGAGTGTTAGGGTTTCTAGAGTGATAAATAGAAAAGTTAATATAAAATATTTTTTAAGTTGAAGATTCTGTACAAGTGTAATGTATACACACACACACACACACACACAAACACACACCCCAAGTGTAATATAATAGGAAGAACTGCCTACATTGAGTCTGGATTCCTGCATTCTACCCTAGAACTAGTTAGATGATCAGACTAGTTTGGTATTTATACATCTGGTTCTGGTGCCCTACTGAAAGTTGGTCCAACACCAAATAGCTATTGGGCATTTTCCAGAGGCCTATGGAATGTTCTGCATTTTTCCCCTGGAGAAAGAGAAAAGAAAACTGTGGATTGCAGAGATCTGCCACTTTGGAAATTTAGATATTGGAGGTTTCCCAGTGTAAATTTGGTTAGGATGCTAGTTCTTCTGGAGACTGAGCATGTTTCTGTGGTTCTACTGTCATAAATTTGGGAAACACTTCCCACTGTAACTCTGCCCCCTTGCAAAGTCACATTGCCCATTTACTCATTAAAGATTCTGAATTCTTTGTAACCCTGTGTAATACGGTCTGTTCATCCACAGAATGATTTTCTTCCTAATACCTTTGGGATACATTGGCTTAATTTTAAGGTCCTGCAGAGTAAGTGCTCAAGATACGAATAACCAAGGCCAGCACCCATAGAACAGTGATCATTGATGAAATCATTCTGTGAATGGTGGCCCAAAATAGTCAATCTGAGTTTAATTATTTAATGTCCCGGATGAGGGTCATGGGAGCATATTCTTAACATTTGAATATGAGACTAAAGCTAAATCTATGTAATAAAACCTTTTTCTCTTAGCTATAAGTTCAGCCAATTGTGCAGAATCAAGCCTTTTAAACAGACCTAGAAAGCTTATTCCACACAAAAACATTCACATGTACACTAAAAATTCAGTGTTTCTGTACATGGAAGCCATAATCAAGATGGGTGACCAAGATTCGTGAGCTTGCTAATTCCCTAGATGAAAGCACAAGAATTCAAGATGATACTGAAACATTCAACAAATGGTAGAATAGAAGAATCAATGAGTCCACTACTTCTTAGTTAGGATGAAGGGAGAGGAGGGGTCAGACTTATAAGAACAGTGTAAAAAGGAAAGGAAGGAACTCATAATATCTCAGCACATGGCAAGAATCATGATGCTTCTGAGTGTACTACTTTATGTCTTATTTGAGAGTAGGAAAGTTGTATATGGTGGAGGATGAGATATTAGCAGCTCTGTCCTTGATATTTAACTTGACTTGACAACATTATAGACAGAATGGGGTTCAGAATTGGACAAAATGTCATGTTCGTATAAAATGGACAGATTTTATACCTAAATTTCATGAATTTAGGTATAAATTTCCCACCCTGAATTTCATGAGTAATCTTCATAATCCTCTTTCAGTGTTTTATCCAGAAAAGAACCATCTTTGTGAATTTATCCATTTTTTTTAGAACGTGACCTTCTAGGATTGCATCTATGGCATGCTCTAAGTGGGTGTAAGCATGCTGGGGGTGTTCAATAAATGATGAAAAAGAAGTTTAGGTGAAAAGCACAAAGTCAGAAAGTTAATAAGGTCCAATTCAGGATTCTTAATGCCTGAGTTTCCAGTAAAGCCAGATCTCACTTGCATCACTTTTAAACTGTGTCTGGGTTTTAAAACCTACTGATTTTGTTTCCTTAAAGTAATTTACTGTTAAGTGTTGACTTACAGTGGCAGCATGTTTCATTGTACTGAATTATCATGAAAACACCAAATATTTTGAAGACATATATGGTCAAGACATGTTTTGCTCTATTATCTCCCTCTGGCTGGGGAATTTAGAGAACTTGCTGCAAATAGCAGGATTAGTGGATCACAAAATGAATTACTACTTGCTTATGTGAAATCCTGACTTCTCATTACTGTTTTTGTGGTTTGTCATGCATAACATTTTTAGCAAACCTGGTCTGAAATTTATGCAAGTTATTAGTCATTTTTATCTATAGACCTCATCAAGTCAATGATGTCAGCTCAGCTGTTGGACGTATTCTTTAAATTTATAATCGAAGTCTCTGTGTAGTCTATGCCTTACATAGTAATTAGTTCTACAGAATTTTCACTATATTCTAGAGTTGTGACTTCCAAGTGCTTGGATTGGCTACACCTGCAACAACAAATTTCTTCAAATCTGCTGGTGCTGTCACTGTCCTTTCAGGCTCAGATAGAAACCTGAAAACTCTCTTTTACTTGTCTCCTGTCCTTCCACTTCCATTCTGATCATCACCAAGTAATACCAGAAAAGGAATTGCCTTTTCTTCACTATTCCCATCACCATAGTTTATTTCAGGCCACATCTCCTCACTCCTGGCCATTATAATTTTCTCCAGGCTCCCTCTTTTTAATTATTCTTACCTACATTCCTGCCAGAATAGTCTTACTAAAGTACCATTTATAATACCCTTTAGCCAATCTGACTACTCCAGACCTCAGTGATCAATACAAATTCAGAGTACCCATAGCACTAATAGTCAGGCCCATACAACTTAACACTTAAATATTTCCACATGGCTCTATTTGAATTTATTTTGTCTTCCTTGAGGAAAAAGAGTTTGTCTCCTATTTCTTTTCAGCTACTATAGCCCTTTGAACAAGACTTGTTCAAGACCAACTGTCAGAATCAAGTACTGCCCAATCAGTACTACTTTAAATGTGCCATAGAATATTCTGTGCTATGCCAGGAAGAAGTAGGTTACCATTCATTCCTGCATTATTCACTCATCAGGTATTTTCGAGCAAACTCTGTATGCCAGGCACTGTGCAACGGATGCAAAGAGCTGTAAGCCTTGGCTTCAAGGAGCTGGTGGCAGAGTCAGAGTACAGTGCGTTGAAGATAGAATAGACCATGTGCAAATGCTTACGGACAGCCAGAGGAAACACAACTAAATCAGACTGGGAATAAGAAGGAATGGAACATCATTGTCCAAAGTGTGTTTCCCAGAGCACTAGTCTGCAAGATTCTCCGAAAAACAAACAAACAAACAAAAAACCAAGGTTTCACGGTCAAATAAATAAGAAGCCCTGGACACCATCATTCCCTCTCCCAAAGAGTCACGAGGCTCATTAACACACTATTGCCTTAGAGGAGTCCTGTGGTAAAGAAACCTGTGGGAAACCCCTGTGTGAAATAAATATGTTCCAGTCATCAGGAGAAAAGTAGTGGCTGAAACCTCTGGATAGGTGAGGTCATGAGGAACTGATAGAGAACAGAGGTCTAAGGCCCCCAACTAGGAAAATACCAACATTTAAACGTGGAATGGAAAAAGAGTGGCCCAAAGGGAGATGAAAGTGAACTGGCCAGGGATGTACAAACTCAAAACAAAGTAGAAAAATTTATGGAAGAATTTCAAGGAGGGGTTGGCCAGAAACATCAGAGCCCCAAGTGAAGGCATTAGAGAGCCCCCCGGATCTAGCTATCATGAGGTCATTAGGGACATTGGTTAGAGTGTTATCAAGGAAATGGAAGGAAGTGGGATTGCAGGGGATTGAGGCTGTAAGGCAGTAGAGACAGTGAGTCTTTTGAGAAATTTGGTTGTGAAGGGTCGGGAGTAATATAGGAAGGGAGAAAGAGAGATGCAGCATTGAAGGAGGGTTATTTTACAATGAGGAAATTGGAACCTCTTTGTATGTGGAGGGAAAAAAGTCAATAGAGAGGAAAGGTTAAGAAACAGGGCAGTTGGGGTTAGAGGTGCTTCATAAGGCTGGATAGCTGAGAAGACAAGAGAGGAGGGGACAAATCACAGGTGAGGTGGAATTAGCCCCAGGCAGAAGGAGGAAAAAAGAAGATGGACTAAGAGAAAGATAAGGTTGTAGGCAGTGAGAGAGGAAGTTATTAGTATCAACATTAATTAATATTCATGGTGCCAGGCACTGTGCTAAGCGGTTTACATAGGTTGTCTCATCCAGTCTTTACAGTAACCATTTAGAGAAGGCGCTAATATTATCTCAATTTTACAGACAAAGAAATTGCAGTATGGAGAGAGAAAGCATCTTGTCATATAGTAGAGTCAGGATGCAAGGTCAGGTAAAGAAAAAAAAAACCTCTGGGGGCGCGTGGGTGGCTCAGTGGGTTAAGTGTCTTCCTTCGGCCCAGGTCATGATCCTGGAGTCCTGGGACGGAGCCCCACATCGGGCTCCCTGCCCAGTGGGGAGTCTGCTTCTCCCTCTGCCTGCGGCTCCTCTCCTACCCCCTCCCCGCTCGTGCTTGCTCTCTCTCTCAAATAAATAAATAAAATCTTTAAAAAAAAAGATCTCTGGCCTAAAAAGTACTGTCTAGGAAGAAAGTTCTTCCTTAGTGTTCTCAATTTTCAGAATGAAACAGGAGGCAAGGCTCTTTCCTGAGAGTAAGCCAGGGAGGTGGCAGGGTAGGGGATGTCTAAGGAACTGCGTACTCACGACTGGAATACCTGCAGAGAAGAATGGGGAAGAGCTCTTACTAAGGACACATTTGAGAGCATAGCTAAGTTGAAGAACATGCTTTGGTAGAGACCTGTGACATTCCAGCACACTCCACCAGCCCCACCTGCTATACCAGGGTCTAGATAACAGGGCAGAGAAGAGATAGGTTGCAACTTGCAGGATCCTGAAGAAGAGACCGCACACATCCTCAGAAGTGACCACCAGTAGATACAATGTGGTTTGCTCTCCTGTAGATACAAGCAAAGGGCTCCAAGGTACAGAGGTAGGAGAGGGATTCACTCCGATTAAGGAAATTGGAGAAATCTACGGATATGGGGGAAAATTTCAACTAGCTCTTGCCATATAAAATTGCGCATATTTCAAGCCTACTCTACTAAGAAATGAATTGCCAGAGCACAAAAAGAAGATCAAGTTTGGGGGAAAACCGTATGTCCAGTTTTCAGACATGTTGATTTTGAGATGCCTACAGTTTCACTACACGAACTTGAAAGTTATCCCCTAAAGGTAATAGTTCAAGATTTCACACACCAAGTTGCTTGTACACCAGAGAAAGTGGAAAGGTAACACAAAGCTATCTCAGTTTCCCCACAAATAAATGCAGAAAGATAACATGGCCACCTGAGGCATGATGAGAGTAACACAATGATACCATTGAGCCCTGGAGCCCAGCTCTCCGGCAGTGAAACCAAGATGGAAAAGGAGAAAAGGCCTAGAATACTTTCAGGGTATGGAGTGGGTACAGAGTTACTGATAGAGCCCTTAGGAGGGATTAGGAGATTGCATAAGGGGTCTAGGAAGGATTTCTGGTTATACAGAGGGAGGGGGTACTGAAAGAATTACAAAAAACAAAGTTCGCTTCTTTCACGAGCTTGCCTGGAGCGAGCCTCACAGGAGATTACAGCAAAATTCTCCCAGGTTCAGTAGCAAGGCCACCACAACTGGGCAAGGCCCTGAGTCACCCATGCTGTCTTGTAACTCTATTTCTAACCTCTACTGTCTTTGTTATCCTCCACTCACTGACATTGCCCCATTTACCCCTCTTTGCCCTAAAAGCCTATTTTTACTGTAAAGACACCCCAAAGTAACACATTTGTGTTGTTTTTAAATTTTTTAAAAGATTGTATTTATTCATTTGAGAGAGAGAGACAGGGAGAGCACAAGCAGGGGGAGCAGGAGAAGCAGACTTCCCACTGAGCTGGGAGCCTGATGTGAAATGCGGGGCTATATCCAAGGACCTGGAGATCATGACCTGAGCCAAAGGCAGAGGCTTAACCATCTGAGCCACCCAGGTGCTCCAAAGTAACATATTTGTAAAAAGAAAATTATTTTAGTGTTTTACAGTAAGCTCCAAATCCTGTGTGTGTTTGTGCCTGGTTAAATCCTAGGCTTCCATCTTAAAATTCAAATGTGCGAGGATACCAAAGAGTATTCCAGGAATAGCCCATGGAAGTAAGATGAGGCAAAAGCCACCTCAACCAAGTCTACGAAGCATATAAGGAATTGCTGGTTAGGCACACGTCCTTTATCTACATTGGCACTTACTCGTAACGACAAACTTTTTTATTGGACGCCTCTCACTATAACTTAAAATTACGGTAATCCAGTTTCAACTCCATCTAAGAGAATACAGCCGCCAAAACTCAGGTTCTAGTCCCAAACTCATTGTTAGCTGTCTGTGCTATTACACGCAGGTCGACCTCCTGGAGCCTTACTTCTTCATCTGAAAAAGAGAAATAATGCCTGCCCTTCCTCACAAGGTGGCCCTAAGAATCAAACCAGATAGCTATTAGATGGAAACATTCTTTTATGAGTATCATGACACAAAAATAAAGAATTGTTATAGTAACTTTCTTGGTAGTAGTAATAATTGTTATTATTAATAACAGTAGTAAATATGAGGAGTTTATTTTCCCATGGTCTCATGGTGTAATCCCCGAGGGCTATACACTCAGATCTTAGCATTAAAGGGCCCAGCCATCTGCTACATGGCTAAGTTCAATAGCAGGCAAGGAGAGAGAAAGGGAGAAAAGGTGGTAAAAATAAAAGGAGGAGGGGGAAGAAGGAGGAGAAGGAGGAGAGAAGGAAGAAGGGAGACAGCAGATGGAGAGACAGGGGCACAGGAAAGCCAGGGAAGTGGGGGATGTAAAGAAAGGACCTTCCCTGCCAGCCTTGGGCCTCCTGAAACCTCCTTTCTCGGAGTCACTAAAAGGTGGCTTTCAGAAGGGATTCTTCCCGAAGAGGTCATTGAAATCATTAACTGAACTGGATAATCTATGAATCCACAGTGTTTTGGGTAGTTCCTGGTCTTCACACATGGCCCCTGGAGAAGGAGATACTGAGAAAGACAGTTTTAATGGCAGAAAGTAAAAATTTTTTAAATGACCAAGGAAGTAATCTTGGCTCAGTGGTGAGCCACTATTTCGCATGAGACCCAACTTGGAGAAAAGAATGGTTTGGCTACATTTTTAAAAACTCTAAATGAAATACCTCTCCTCTATTAAGTCTCCTAGGGGAAAACATATATTTTATAATATATATTACCTACCTATTAAATAGAAAAATGTCAGTGAGTAAATTGGCACCGCTTATTGCATGCTTAATTGTTAGTATCTGGGCAAAGCTGAAAAGTAGCAAAACAGATGCCGTTGTCCAATTTTTATTTTGATTAGCAGCGCAGGGGGACTTGGTATGGTGAGGGTGGTTGGGGTTCAGCAAAGGAGAAGAGGAGAAAGAAAAAAATGTCTAAATAGTTATTAAAAGATTTCAATTTTCGGGCGCCTGGGTGGCTCACTCAGTTGGTTAAGCGACTGCCTTCGGCTCAGGTCATGATCCTGGAGTCCCTGGATCCAGTCCCGCATCGGGCTCCCTGCTCGGCGGGGAGTCTGCTTCTCCCTCTGACCCTCCCCCCTCTCATGTGCTCTCTCTCTCATTCTCTCTCTCTCAAAGAAATAAAAAAAAAAATCTTTAAAAGATTCCAATTTTCAGGGTGCCTGGGTGGCTCAGTTGGTTAAGCATCTGACTTTAGCAAAGGTCTTGAGATCTAGCCCTGCGGCAGGCTCCACATTCATCAGGGAGTCTGCTTGGCCCTCTGCCTTTTCCCTTCCCCCTCCCCCCTATCTCTCTCCTCCCCCTCCCTCTCCCCCTTCTCATGTACACGCATGCATGTGCACTCTCTCTCAAATAAATAAATAAAATCTTTTTTTAAAAAGATTCAAATTCTCCACATTACCTCTCTTTGGAAGAAACCCAGAGTTTAACTTCTGTGGGATTTCATAGATGTGTGTGTGTGTGTGTGTGTGTGTGGTGGCGGTAGATGCAGAAAAACATCTTAAAACATACCCAGGCTAACCAATAGAGGAGCAGGGCCCATTCCTTCCTTCTCTTTCTCTCAATCTCTTTCTCTCTCTTTCTCTCTGTCTCTATCTCTCTATCTCTCTCTCATACACACACAGTCACACATCATTAATAGTTTCTGAGGTTTATTTTTTATTTATTTTATTTCTCATATACAAAAGCCTAGGAATATACTCTCCTCTTTATGTATCATGGGAAAATGTTTAGGTGCAATATTCAGGAAGTTATTACCTTTTACCTGCCAAGTGAAGTAAAAAGTCTACCCCTAGGGTTAATATTTTATACTTCCTTACTGAATTATGTAGGTAAATGAAGGGGTTTTCTTTTAAAACACACACACATATATGAAATATTAAAATCAATGGATTGGTGAGAATGAAGAAAAGCTGCACATTTACAGAAAGCCAAGACATGTGCTGTAAAATGAAAAGGAGACTGAGCTGGTTTCAGCTGAAAGACCAGCAATCATTTCAAACAACAGTCTTCCCTTTGAGCTGAAAATAATGGCACAGATGAGAGTCCTCCTTGACTGTCCCAAATATCTGTTGGATAATTAATGTGTCCTTTACCCTGCTTAATGGAAGCCCACTGTTCCACTCTATTTAAATGAAGGCAGGATCCTTTCAAACAGTAGAAATAGGGGCAGAAGGAGATTTTATATATATAATGATCTCCTCTGATTATAAAGTAATTCATGAGAAAAAAATTAATAAAAACTTTTAAAATTAATGTTCATTGTAGAAAAATTAGAATGTGCCAAAAAAGATAAGAAAGAAAATAAAACTAGTTTATCATTCCACCACCCACAAAGATAGGCTGGTAATATTTTGTTGTATCCCTTTATAGTATTTTTTTTTTCTTTAATGTTAAACTGCCTTTGTTTAGTACAAGAAAAATACTGTCATTTGATGCTTTCAACACTGCTGGACAAGAAATAAATTAAAAAATGCAAAAATAAGAGAGAAACAATAATTGCACCCATTAAACTGTGAGATGCTGTACCAGCCTCCAGACCTAAGTATTTGAAGAAAGAAAGCAGTTGTGAGCAATCAGCAGAGTGGAGTAGAAAGTACACACAGAAGATTTTGTCCTACTGCTGTCTTACTGTTACCTCATTCTGTGACCTTAGGAGAAGCTTTTTCCTTCTCTAGCCTTCATTTTCTTCATCTTTAAAGTAGGGGACTGCAGCTCAGCAGTTCCACAAACATTATTAGGTGTTCTGCCATGTGCTGGAGACCAGAGATGACAGGCAGGAAGTGTCTAGTCTAATCTACCAGGTTTTGCAACTTAGAAATGAAATTCAGGTAAAATTTTGTGATATCCCCTGATACTTAAAATGCCCCCTGAAATTTAAAAGAAGAGAATTTGCAAATTCTTGGTTTAGTGAAACGGACAAGATGCTACCCAAAGTTCCTTGTTCTGAAATTCTGTAATGTCACCAAGAGTCAAGGGCATCTTTAAGATACCACCCTAAACCAATATTGACCATTTTCATGCTGACAGCAATCAGTAAATCTCTTGAGGGTTTAGGAGGGCCCCACCTTCAAAAGCAAATGGAAACTAGAGCTGAAAATTCTGTCAATTCAGTTGTCATTATATATTCCCTAAATACCAAAGGCCAAGCTTTCAAAAATTGAGCATAAAAATCTATCCCCACTCCAAATCATTTTCCTTCTGATCCTTCTCAACCAGCTCTACCTCAATCTAGGAATTTAGCAACTTTGAATTTTCTCTTCCATTTCCAATGAAAACCTATTGGAAAGTCGTAAACAGGAGTCACAGCTTAGTGTATTTTTCCCAAGGATATTTATACTAAATCTTTATATGTAATTGTTTAAAAAAAGGTTTTTCTCCCTGTTGAAGGAAGATATATCAATGAGTAGGTGGAAAAGGTATACTTAAAGCAAGACAAAAGGACCTTCTGCAGTTCCCTAAATTAATACAAGATATGGAGAGCCTTTGTCCATGAGTCTTTCAAACTTAGGAACAATGTGGATTCTGTCTAATATGTGTCATTCCCCAAACTTCACTAATAAGGACACTTCTCCGTCTACCCACCGCCCCCCCCCCTCAACTTGGAGCTACATAGAAATACTATTAAAGAACCATTTCAAGAGGTGGAGAGGAGATTGCTTTTTTTTCAGTTTTTGTAGTGGGGCTGAAAGAATTTGGGGAGTTGTCCCAATTTAAATGAATTACAAATTGAGTTAGTAATTGATACATTTACAAATAAATGGTTCTTTTAGATCAGTACTATCCAACGAAACTTCAATGATGATGGAAATGCTCTATAACTGCACTGCCCATGAGTTAGCCATTTAGCTCCATGTGGTTATTGAGCACTTGAAATTCAGAAACTGAGTTTTTAGTTTTTATTTAATTTTTATTAAATTTCAATAGCTACATGTGGCTAATGGACGCCATATTAGCACAGTTTCTAGATGATTCTTTGTGGAAGCTGATTGGGTGCCAAATACCCTATTCTGACCCTATTCTGACCCCAAGACAACTTCATCCAAGTAGGGTGAATATGTCTTTAGAATTTCAGGTCTATTGTAATTACATTAGTTGCCAAGTCAAAGGCAGTTGTTATTGACAAACCAGAAAATCTACAGAATTGCCATGGAAACCCTATTGGAAGAACATAGGGCAAATGGGTGTATTGCCGTTCAACTAGATTGCAGAAGGCCCCAGCCTATCCTTCAAAGTGACCCAAAAAAAGCCAACTTAATGCTTTTTGTTTTCTTAAATTTGTGTCTACCGGGAGTTTTTCGTGTTTCTATGTCAACCCTTGTTACAGGCTATCTTGAATTGATCTCCTATGACCAAAGATCTTCTGAATTCACAATTTTTTCTGACTAATAGAATGAGGAAACTATGACTATTATCTATTGGGACCCTTCAAAGTAGCAGCTTGAGTATCTATTACAAGGAAGGAGAATTATACAGTGTGTAAAGGCCCTTTTGAAAATTTGATTTTCGATAATTACATTTTTATCTGAAGGCCCTTTTGTCAAAAATCTCTCTTTGGAAATTATGCTTGCTGGGACGTCTGGGTGGCTCAGTTGGTTAAGTGTCTGCCTTTGGCTCAGGTCAGGATCCCAGAGTCCTAGGATCGAGTCCCATGTTGGGCTCCTTGCTTGGTGGGGAGCCTGCTTCTCCCTCTGCCTGCCGCTCCCTCTGCTTGTGCTCTCTCTCTCTGACAAATAAAATCTTTAAAAATAAATAAATAAAATATATGAAAATTATGCTTGCTGATTCTTCAGATAAAAAGAAAAGATGAGGGAAATGCTTGGCCATCAGTGTTTCAAATAAGAAGGTTTCGATATGTTACCACCGGCCCTTGATTTCTACCTCGTTTGACATATCAAGGGGGTCCAACCATTGCCCAAACCTCTGTTGGAACAGTTAAGACTTGCAGGGCCTCGGTTACCTGTTACTTGTATCCTAAAGTCCAGTGAGCTCCCCTAGCTATAAAGGCCACGGTTTGCAAGAGCAGAAGAGCATAGAGATCCCTGGCCAGCCTCACCATACCTGCTCTCATTCCCACATAGAAGAGAATTCATTAGAAATTATAAAACCATCTTTATTGCTAGGGGTTAAAAAAATTTTTTCCCTTGGCCCTTAGAGACTGAAGTGCCTGGCAAGGAGGCATGAGGCTTGGCCACCCTGGGTAAGGACCCTAAGAGGCTTTGGCTGAAGAAACTGAGATGAACCTAGGTCCTTGGCAAGGTCGCTGGGTTTCCTGTGTTGTTAGGAAAGTTGTTGGGAAACGGAGGACTTTAGTGAAGTGAGAATACTTGTTTTAGACAATAATAGCTGCTGGTATGAACAAAAAGAGATAAAGGAATCACTTCCTAGTCAGGAGCCCAGAGAGAGGAATGTGCACTTGAGCACTGTCTCAGTTTAATTTTGAAATATAAGGGGGAAAGCTCTCTAGTTGCCTCCAATAACTGGCTTGCTTTCTTTTCTTTCCCCACCCAAATCTATGTGAGTTTTTGGGCCTTGCTTTTCATACTACATTAGACTAAAAATTACACTTAGAGCCTTGTTATATGATCCCCTTACTTTAAGAAAGTAAAGATGCAGCCCTGGTCACCTAGATATTACTAGAACTCCTGGCCCAAAACTTACTTCATATGCCACAAAATTCCTGTTTCCACAGCAGTAAGCAAGCCCCATCTGTTCCCTATTTCCTTCTCCTTTCTACAATGAAATGATAGGAGATGGGGACTCTAAAGTGTGCTGAGAATATATAGACCTCAGGATCTTGGGACAGCCCTTACACTTTGTTGCAATCATGCTTCCATTCAACCAATACTGACCAAGTGACCGCAAGGTCCAAGCCTAGTACTAGGTGTTGCTTCAGCAGACAGGAGCCTCAAACATGGTTATAGCTAACATTCACTCGAAAGGGTGATTTTTATCTCCACCCAAGACAGAGAGGCTGGGGAACTCGAACCGACATATTTTTCCAACTCCGCGTGTACAGTTAACCCATGTGTACTCAGCTACTCTTTTTTTCTAGCTGCTTATAAGTTTCCTCTTCCCTCTTATATCTTCCTAGCATCCTTGCCTGTGGTCTCTGGTTAGTTGAGCACAAGATTCTGGGAAAGGAGTGAGAAAGCCTAGGCTGTGACCCCACAAGCCAAATCTTGCACAGTTTCTGTATATGGGGATTAGGAAAAGAATGACTGAGTCTTAAAGTTCTGGTCTGACTTGGGCCAGGTTTGGGAGTGTGGGGATTCTGGCATGAAGAGAAAGAGAGTATAACTAAAAACAGTACAGTCTTGTTGATATAAAATCTGGTCCCCACTTACACACATACACTGTCTGACCTGATCAAGCCATGCTCTCTTCATATCGTGCCCTCCTCCTCCCGACCTTTCTTCTGGACTCTCTCCATCTCACTGTCTCCACCCCAGTCCAAGTCACCCTCATTTCTTTGCCTGGACTCTAGGCAGGCAGACCTCAATAGCTTGCTGACTGGCCTTTCCACACCTGTATTTGTCTCACTTTGATCCTTTCTCCATTCTGCACTCAGAACAACCTTTTAAAAACTTGTTGCTTCCTGGTGTGCAGGGCTAATGACCCAAATCATAACTGGGGTCTCCAAGGCCATGCACAGAGAGGCTCTCACCCACCTCCTTAGCCTTCTCACTGTTTGTGGGCCACCCACACTGTGCTACCACCAGCCTTGTTTGCCCCTGCCCTCAACCCTAACTCTGGCCCCTGCACCCCTACTTTTTCTTCAGGGTTCGGCTCAAATGTCACTTCTTCAAGGACAACTTCCCTAATACATGAGGGCCCTGGTCAGAAGCTCCCCTAGCATCTTGCCCTTCTCCTTCACAATGATTATTACAGTTGCAATTCTGTACTTAGTTGTTTTTTAAAGACTGTCTCCTTAGTCAGAATATAAACTCCGTGAAGTCGAAGACCATGGGGATCTCGTTTACTGCCCTATCCCCCACATCTATCACAATGCCCAGCACAAGGAGGGGCTTGTTAAATAGCTATTAAATGAATGGCCACACTGATTCCTAGCCAGCGAAAGCAAGGTCCGTCAAAGTCCCAACCACGTGCCACATTCTCTCTGAAAGCCTGCCTATTCTTGTCAGAACTACTCTCCTCTTGCCAAAGTGCTTTTTTTACCCATGTTTAGCAGTTATATTCTGTTTGGTTTTTTTATTCACAGTTGTTTTGATACCCATCTACCTAACCTCCTAAACTCTGTTCTGAGGGCAGGTACACTGAACTGATATATTGTCTGAATCATCTTTGTATCTCAGCATCTAACACAATGTTAGGTGTTTATTAAACTAAATTTATTTTTTCCCATTGTTATAGGACAAGACTGGGGCTAAGTCCTTTAGTCTGATCAGTTCCATTCATCAGTTTCATCGTATATCCTCCCTCACTTCCACAAAGAAGTACAGAGAATGGAGACATCCTGTCCCCTTTGCCTTTCTTATGAAAGATTACTAAAAGAAGTGCAAGAGAAGAAAGAAGAGGCTTATAAAAATACAGAACAAACCAAGTAATGCCAATAAATACATAACATTGGGTATGGTGTTTGTTTAAAGCCCCATGGCTCTTCCTCATAGCTGATGATAAGAAGTTTAAAATGCCAGGGGCATCCACTGAAACTAATATCTCAAAAAAAGGAAAGGAAATAGCCCATGTGCTGATAAATTGAACATGCCTTATTGTTGATTCTTAGAAGAAGGATAATACTGTGCATTGTATGCTTTGCAATGGAAATCATCCTCCCTAATGTGTAAACATCTAAAAATGATACATTCGGGGCGCCTGGGTGGCTCAGTCGTTAAGCGTCTGCCTTCGGCTCAGGTCATGATCCCAGGGTCCTGGGATCGAGCCCCGCATTGGGCTCCCTGCTCCGCGGGAAGCCTGTTTCTCCCTCTCCCTCTCCCCCTGCTTGTGATCCTGCTCTCACTGTGTCTCTCTCTGTCAAATAAATAAATAAAATCTTTAAAAAAATAAAAAAATAAAAATAAAAATGATACATTCACTGAAACCAAACACATAGACCTGGAAATTTAGGTTCTAATCCCATTTGCCCCTTTCTAGCAGAGTGACTTGGGCAAGTCAGGTTACCATCTATAGTTAGGTGCCTCATGTCACAGATTTTAAAATAGAAAGCCTTCTAAAGGAACTTCCTTTTATTTCAACCAGCCCACATGGAATCATGTGTGGACTTGCAGAAGGATGTTGTCAGGCCATGACTGTCAGGTGAGAAACTAAATTTTGCCATTATCAAAGGTATACTATGATATGATATCTGGGAAAATAAATCTTTTTCAGGTAAAACCTCTTCTTGTCAATTGCCAATTTCAATTGGGGTGGGTTTTTTTGTTTTTTTTTTTTTTTCCCAGTTCAACTAGTATTTACCAAAAGTCTGTTACTCAAAAGAAATTACATAATATAACAGAACTACCAATTAGGAAGTTGGATGCCTGGGTGGCTCAGTTGGTTAAGCGTCTGCCTTCGGCTGGGGTCATGATCACAGGGTCCTAGGATCGAGTCCTGCATTGGGCTTCCTACTCAGGGGGGGAGTCTGCTTCCCCCTCTGCCCCGCAACCCCCCACTCGTGCATGCACGCATGCACACTCTCTCTTGCAAAAGTAAATAAATAAAATAGAAAAAAAGAAAGAAAGGGAATGTGAGCTCCAGATCTGCCTATGCCCCTACAAGCTGTGTGATCTTAGATGCTGTAAGTGACAGCTGCCACTTATGAGCACCTACTCTGTGCTCCCTGTGCTAGGCTCTTTACAGGTATGATTTCCTTTAATTCTCACAAAACCCTCCATGATAAGTTTTATTAGCCTCTTTATATAGATGACAAAACTGAGATTTAGAGAAGTTAAGTAACTTGCCGCAGGTCACATAGCTAGTAGAGTAAGGGAGATGTTTTTTCCACTGATGAATTCTCTAGACTTCAGTTTGTATCACCTGTAAAATTAGGGAATTTAATTATGTGATGTCCATGGATGATAGTAAATAAATTTGACTTATTTGCTGACGTTTTATTATGAAAAATTTCACCCTTGCACAAGAGTCGAAAGTTTTGTCCAGTGACCTGTCCCCCAGCCACAATGGTCAGCACCTCATGACCCTTCTCCCTTCATCTATTCTCCACCCACTTTCCTCCCCACCCCTGTGCCCACTGGATTCTTGTGAAACAGTCTACATATATTATTTGATCTGTAAATATTTCAGTATTTATCACTAAAGAGAAAGACTTTTTAAAAATATAGCCCTGATACCATTAGCACATCTAAGATATTAGCAGTCATTTCTTTTTTTTTTTTAAAGATTTTATTTATTTATTTGAGAGAGACAATGAGATAGAGAGAGCATGAGGGGGGGAGGGTCAGAGGGAGAAGCAGACTCCCTGCCGAGCAGGGAGCCCGATGCGGGACTCGATCCCAGGACTCCGGGATCATGGCCTGAGCCGAAGGCAGTCGCTTAACCGACTGAGCCACCCAGGCGCCCTTGATTTTTTTTCTTTACAAAAACCCTTCACAAGGTAATGAGTATTTCCATCAGGAGATAGTGATATCTAATTGTCTTTCTTTTTATGTTAACAATCCTTAATGATAATTGCCTAGCTCCATTATTTCCATCGGGGGGGTTGCAATTGGTAATATTCTAATTATACCTTCTCTTCTTCATTTATTAGCTAGACTATTTCTGTAATATCTATTTCTACAATTTGCCTGACCTCAACTAGTTAATTGCCATGAGATACAGCTCATAAAAGAAAGACAGGTTAAATACTTGATTCTTTCCTTTTATTTACCATTTTTATTTATTTTATTTTTTATTTTACCAGAATAATGAGTTGGTTCATTATCATCCTCTAAAGGTGACTGATACAACTATTTTTAAAATATCATTATGATCTCAGGATTTTAACATATTTAATATGTTTGATCAATTGCAGTTATTCTTATTGATGCTCAGATTATAGGAACCTCCTCGAGTTGGCTCCAGAGTCCTTTTGACATGTGGTAGTCTTTGATAGCTTCTTCACTTTTTGTATGACAAGATATCCAGCCTCATACATTTCTTGCCGCAGATCTCTAATCAGACATTTCTCTAAGAATCCCTAGGGACTACAGTCTGGGCAGTAATAGTATTTATTCTATGGATTGTTCACTGCCTCTAGGCCTTTTCAGTGAACAGAAATAGGAAAATCTATTATGAGTTCATACTGATATTTTCTATTCATATTTAGGAATACAGAGTTTCGCTTCTTTGATTTTATAGTTGTATTCCTTTCTTTTTGCTGAAAATCTTGGTCCCTCCTTTTAGAATACTTTAATACTTTCAGAATTTTTACAGATTATTTAGTCATTAAAGATAATTTGAGGGGCGCCTGGGTGGTTCAGTCAGTTAAGTGTCTGACTCTCGATTTTGGCTCAGCTCATGATCTCAGGGTTGTGGGATCGCGCCCCAAGTTAGACTTCACACTCAGCATGGAGTCCGCTTGAGATTCCCTCTCCATCTCCCTCTACCTCTCTCCCTCATTCTCTCTCTCTCTCTCTCTCAATAAATAAATAAATAAATCTTTTTTTAAAAAAGATAATTTGAAAAATTTTTTGCAGGTTTTTTTTTTTTTATTGTGGTGGTTTTTTGTTGTTGTTTTGTGGGGGTTTTTTGGTACTGAGGGTATATTCCACCAGGGGTCAAATTATACAATGTGTTTAATATCACTTTGTTTTAATACCACTGATACTCAAAATATTAAGCAACCAATTGGAACCAATCAGCCCCCCTACTATGTCATGATATAATCTTTAGTTGTTGGATTGCAGAGAGGTAGAAGAGGGGTAATATCTCAGGGGAGCAAAGTTCACCAACACATATAGAATTGTTCCAATACTTCAAAAACTGGGAATGCCATATGCTGCATCCTGGTTTGTTACAAGCTTTGGTATGTTGTATCTGAGTTCCCTCCTAACTCCAACAGGAACCTATACATCACTCAATTGAGATACCCTTTTCCTGCTTCCTTACCCTATTAGGCTTTATTTAAACATATACCTGAAAATTTTACAATTATACAAATGATTCTTTTATGTGATTCTGGAAGTTCTGGCCAATAAAATAAGCAACAAAGCAGAAACACGCTATAACTATTAGGAAATATAATTAACAGTATTTGGAACCACTATGACTAGATACCTTAAAACAAATAGAAAATCTTAGATAGAATAAGCAAGTTAGGAGCACAAACCTATAGGCAAGCAGGCCTGCAAATAGTGGAGCCAGCTACAGGCCTGAATCAATTAGTAATTATAATTGAAGTTAAATATAATTAGTTATACAATTTTCAGCTGTTTTGATTTAATTCTACTAAAATTACTTAAGAATTACCATAGTGGATGTCAGTGATATTGCCTTCCCCAAAAGCTCTTTCCTTTTTTTTTTTTTTAAGATTTTTTATTTATTTATTTGAGAGAGAGAATGAGATAGAGAGCATGAGAGGGGGGAGGGTCAGAGAGAGATAGAGAGCTGAGCAGGGAGCCCGACGTGGGACTCGATCCCGGGACTCCAGGATCATGACCTGAGCCGAAGGCAGCCGCTTAACCAACTGAGCCACCCAGGCGCCCTCCAAAAGCTCTTTCCTAAGAACTGGTATCCCCCTGCCCCACAACCAGCCACACGGCTATGAGCAGAACTTTTCTTGCTTATGTGACCCCACTCCCCTGGTCAGACTTGGTGGGTCCGTGGGTAGGTACCTGGCCTCAGCCAGTACAATCAGAAGCTTTCCTATGGATTTTTCAACCTGGAGTCAAGAAAGAGAGTCATTTATATGGTTGTTAAAAGACACTGACCCAAAGGGCTATTGTCCACGTTTTCTGCTTTGTGGGGAAATCCTGCAGTGAGAGCAGATGAAGCTGACATGCAGAGAAGAGCCAAGACAACTGTGGAAAGGAATTTTGATGGCAGTGGAGTTCCTGCTATTGTTCCTGAGGCCAATTGCAGCCCTGCCCATCTCTTAGGTTGGTTTTATAATGCTTCCTTGGCATCCATAAGCCAATTATTTCTCATTTTTGTCAAGGCTAACTCAAATTAGATTGCTGTCACTTGCTAGCAAAAGAATTCCCACTTCTTTGACAAAAGGAAATACATAGATTAATCTTCCATATATAATAGATTTATATTTGAGTAATGTCAGCTTTATTATACCACATGTAAATCCTCTCAGTTCCCCCACATATTATCAATAAAAAAATTCAGAATGTTAATGGATTTTTGATTATGTGATTTTTTTAAACTTAGATTTTCTTAGACTGGGATGTGGTGGAAAGGCAGCACATAAGTCTGGAAAAGGAGACTGAGATTAAAACATACAGAGCCTTAAATGTCATGCTAAGGACTTGGGACTTTATCTTGTAGGTAGTAGGGATCTAATTGGAAAGTTTTCAAGCTAGGAAGTGATCTATTTGGATCTTTAGGATATTCTGGTGGCACTGTGGAACTTCATTTAAAATGGGAAAACAGGGGTGCCTGGGTGGCTCAGTCGGTTAAACGTCTGCCTTCGGCTCAGGTCATGATCCCAGGGTCCTGGGATTAAGCCCTGCATTGGGCTCCCTGCTCAGCAGGGAGCCTGCTTCTCCCTCTCCCTCTGCAGCTCCCCCTGAGTGTGGGCTCTCTCTCTGTGTTAAATAAATAAAATCTTTTTTAAAAATGGGAAAATGGTTTCATAGGTCCTTATTCTGGAAATCTAATCATGTAAAGGCTATTCCAGGTGTATGAGGCCGAGTTGACAAGGGACTCACCTGGTTTGAAAAGGGAAGAATTCAAGAGAAATTTCAGAGGTAGACTTAGCACTACTTAATGACCACTTGGATACAAGGAATGAAAGTGAGGACGTACAGAAGGACTGTGAATAGTTGGAGATACCATCAACACAGGAGAAGGTAGAGGAACAGATTTGAGAAGACTAATCTGAGTATCACCCTGACCTTTATGGTCCATTTTAGCAAGTAAGATTATTCTGTCCCCCTGTAGCACTCACAGAATTTCTCATTTCAAAGACAGCCATAATACGATTATATCTTGACAGGTTTTTTGTACTTTATTGGAATTCCTCCAGGTAGGAGGCCAAGGAAATCATTAAGTTCTGGAAATGTAGGTCTCTGATAAGGAAGGCATCAACTGTAGTTTTGTCATGCTGGTGTGTGTTAGTATAATATAATATATTTTATATATTTTATATGTAATGTATCAAAAATAGTATATGCTATTTACTTGTTGGTTTTATTTAGTGAATATAATTAAAAGAATAATTATAGCCTAAAATTTTGTATATCACACATCATAAAGAATACCATCAACTCATTGCCTACTTTGTGCTCATGGTTACAGGTAGAGAAATTAAAATTTTATAGTGAAATAAAATTGGAAAGAATATAATAAAGTGATATGAGGCTCAGATTTTCAGTATAAATATTTCTACGTTCAAAGCAATTAACCAGAAGGAACATTTTCGCTATACCTTCCCTGGGGAACTAAAGAGCTCTTGTCTACCTGATTTCTAAAGCAAAAGTATCAAATGCCAACAATGTAATTCATTCTGTTTTAAAAACAGAACTAGATACTGTCCTGGTTTGCTCACTGCCATGCTCATATTTTCTGAAAAAGTGCAAAAATTCCGATTTGTGAATGGCAATTTTGTCAAAAGTAAAAGCTCAGCAGCTCATAGACTTAAGTAATTGACATCTTTAGAATTCTGTCAACTCTAATGAACTACTGGGAACTTTGGCCAAATTCCACTTGGTTTGGTTTGATTTCCTTATACTAACACTGATCAAGAGAAATTAAAGCAAACAACATACGTAATTTTAAATTTTCTAGTGGACACATTAACAAAAAAATTAAAAGAACCGTGTGAAATTTTAATATTTTATCTAACCAATTTTTTCCAAAATGTTGTCATTTTAGCATACAATCAATATTTTTTAACTACTAATGAAATATGTTACATTATTTTTGCATACTAAGTCTTCAAAATCTGGTGTGTGTTTTACATTTACAGCATATCTCAATTCAGACTAGCCAAATTGCAAGTGTTCAGTAGCCTCATGTAGCTAGTGGCTATCATATTGGACAATACAGCCTTAGATAAGAGAAGTTAGAACTGGACACAACATCTTTCAAAGAATTAATCTGCCTTCCCTTTAAATGACATGATGACTACAACGTGCTTAGCACAGTCTTAGACACTTATACCTGGAAGGCCATTCCAAGCCTGAGAGGAAAATGTTATATGACAGAGATTACAAATATGCATTCAAATATTTAATCTTTTTTATCCTGGTCTCTACCCCTGCCGTTCTGTTTTCCATGTTTTGAAGAATGGAAAATGGTGGTACTTTTCTGTCGTGATAAGTTATGAATTAAAAAATGGGGAAGAGTGGGGCTGCCATTAAGTGGGACTTATTCCCAATTACAGAAGTAATATGCTCTTCTGGGGAGGGCACCAACTTGAGAGGCTGACCTGAGTTTCATCCTGGCTATGCCACTAGCGTTGGGCCCGAGACAGGTCAAGTCCACTCTTGAGACATTTTCTCATCTCTCAAGGAAGATGGCGGGGTGCCTGAGTGGCTCAGTTAAGTGTCTGCCTTCAGCTCAGGTCATGGTCCCAGGGTCCTGGGATCGAGCCCTGCACTGGGGTCCCTGCTCAGTGGAGAGCCTGCTTCTCCCTCTCCCCCTCCCCCTGCATGTGCACGTTCTCCCTCCCCACCCCCTCTGTCAAATAAATAAATAAAATTTTTTTAAAATTTTAAAAATATTTTAAAAATAAAAATAAAAAATATATATAAGGAGGATGGAGTAGATTTAGTAGATTTAGCAGCTTTCAAACCATACTCTGAGGAGCCTAAGGGCTTATAAGGGAAGAGTGAAGAGGAGTTAGGTGAGATCTTCGCCACACACACTCACACACACCCTACCTGCTGGATCTGGATCAAGTTTGTTTTAGTTATTACTAACTGCTGCTGGATCAAGTTTGTTTTAGTTATTAATCTCCAGTATATGCTCCAAAGCTAACTAAAATGTTAGATATTATAACCAGGGAATTTGATCACCTCTACTTCTCTTTTCAATAGTACAGAAATCATATTCACATCTCCTGGCCCGTTCCTAAAGGTCCTATCACATACCTTTTTCTCAAACTTCCTTGTCACCAGTCTTACCCCTCCCAAGTTGCTGGTCAGGTTACCAGATCAAATTGTTAGACACTGCTGATTCCAGGCAAACTGAACAATGAGGTATATTATTAGTTCAAGTTCTGCCCATTGTGAGGATTATCCTTTTCCTTTGTCCTTCTGGTCTCTGAGTGAGCTGTAAATGCTAGAACAATGCCCTTCAGGCCAGTAAGAAACATTCGTAAACCAGGGTTTGAGTTTTTTCCGCCTAATTGGTCATGTGAATACCCCTGTGAAGCCATATGTGTAAGGGACAGCAGTCTGACATGATAAGCAACAAGAGAATATAGTAGACAACTTTCTCATTAAATTTACCTGCCTTCAAAACCTGTCCAAGCCTGGTTCTATGTTTACCTTTTCAACTTGGGCTAGAAGTCTCAGATAATACCAGGATCATGATGAGCAATTGCGATTGCAATCACTTGGTGTCCCAGGGTTAGTTGTTACAGTGGGACCCAGTAGCCAGCCTCTAAAAATCCAAAGAGGTCCTCAAAAATAGTGCCTCTTCCTATTGGTAAAGGGTTCAGGTACAACGCTTTTTCCCTCACTTTAGAATCACAGCCACACATATTCTATAAAGGCCTTTGGGAAGAATGGCTCTGGACCTTATTGAAAGACATAGTTGAGGTGAGTGCTTGGGTCAGAAATGATAAATCCACTCCATCATTCCTCTCTTGAAATTTTTAAATCTGTTCTTTTACATTTTGTTGAAGAGATTTGCATCTTAACTTCATTTTACATGAGTCACTGTTATGTCCAGATTTCAGTCAACCTTCAGCAGAACAAACAGAATTATCCCCAGCTTTGCAAGCTAGAACAGTTAATCCAGAATCTCTTGTAAACCCTAATTGTAAATCAGCCCAGGATACAATTGTGTCCTCCTCTTCTTCATGCAGCATTCTTAAAATCTATTCTAACCCACACTCTACAGATTAATTAGCAAAACTCTTCAATTCCTTTGGTGCTTGAGCCATCTCTTCCTGAATTTCCCTTTGTAATAGGCCTCTTGAAACATACCAGAATTTAACTCTAAAGATCTGGAGATACGCAGAGTAAGAGTAGGGCATTAGTGAACTGGCTTCCTCTTATAAGGTAACTCCCTCAAACTAGGGTGCTTCAGTATCATCAGACAAAGGAGGAACAGCCTCATAAGCAAACGAAGATACTGCTTCAGCTGGCAAGGGAGGCTCCGTCAAGTTTGGGGGTGAGGGGGTTATCTAAGTTCTTCAAATTCTCTTCTACGTGGTATTTTAATTTTGAGGCTATAACTTTTTGGATCAGCACCTTAGCATATGTTCATGTAAGACGCCGGTTAAGGAGGTGAATTCAACTGATTTGTAAGTAATCAGATAGAACAAATATTGAGTTATAGCTATCTCAGTCCTAGGGCGATAAGAGTTTCTTCTAACAAATTCCAGTTTGGGTTTCAGCTCATGTTTTAAAATGAGAATCTAGAGATTCCATTTGTTAATCTCTTCAATGGAAACCGCTAATCCCAGCACACAGCTCTTGAATTCCTCATATCCTTCATGCTGTTCTATGGTAACAACAGTTAGGTCCTCCACGGTCTTGTCTTCAATGCCCACCTTAGTCCTAATGTTCACAGGCATTACTTTCTTTAACCATAACAAGCTATGGGCTTCCAGCATCCCATCTCTGAATATTAATTGGGTTTTTATTATCTTCAAACATAATGAGTCTGGATAACTAGGCTCATCATTTTGTTAAGAGTCTGTTGTTTGAAACCAACTCCCCATCACCAGTTTCTGTACAAGCCAGGATTCATAGTTGCAAGCATTAGTGATCAACTCTAGGTAGCTTAAACAGAATGGAATTTGTTGGAAGGCTACCAAGGGCTCACAAAATCTGTGGGAAAGTTAAAAACCAGGCTCAGAAAACAGATAGGAGCCAAAAGAGGCTGGCAACAGAAAACTAAGCCAAAAACCTCTGTAGGAACAGTCCGGTTAGAATGCTGCCAGAACTTGGCCAAGAGCCGTTATAGGGAGAGGTTAAGCAGAATGTTTTCAGTGACACTGCCACCATCGAACATTTTCTTCTCCTGGATTATTGAGGTCACTACCATCCCTGTAAATAACTTGCTAGTCCCTGCACCTTTGTATATCACTCCTTCTGGATTGAGTCTTAGAATCCCACTGGACAAACCTCAGCTCTATGCTGATGCCCTTGCTGTCTAGAAGAGTGACGATCTGCCCTTTTTCAGTTTCCATACTGGGAAAAGTGTTGGGATGCTAGGTAGCCAGCACCCATGGACACACACACAGGCGTGCGCACACACACACACAGCCACATACTTGGGTTTATTTCTGGACTTGCTCTTCTGTTTTATTGGTCTGTTTATTTTGTTATCACTATGACACTGTTTTAATTGCAGCCATTGTATAATATTTTTAAACATCTGATAGCTCACCCCTTCCCGCTCAAAAGGTTAAAAACTTTTCTTGGCTCTTCTCAGCTTAATATTTCTCAGTGAATTTCCGAACTCTTTCATCATGTTTCCAAGAATATCCCATTGGAATTTAATTGGAATTGTACTATATTTATGAATACATTTGAGAAATAATTTAAAATGTTTACAATCTTGAATCTTCTTATCCAAGAACATGGTATATCTCTATTTTCTTAAGCCTTCTTTTATACTCGTGGTATAGCTGTCTTCACTTAGATTTGGCACACTTCTTAAATTTATGTCTTTTTGTTGTTGCTGTTAGGGTGACTAGAACTTGTTCCATTTTATTTTCTTTTAAGAGTTTCAAGGCCCTTCTTTTGGCCCAAGCAAAATCTTAACATCTCATTATTTTATATGCAAATCACTCTACGATTCTAATTTCCCTACTGAGCTAAATGAGTCATTAAGCTAAATTCTTCCCAGGTTTATCCAGCCTCTATTACTGAATTAAATCATATACTTTGTAGTATAAATGTGAGTTGCAAAGTTAAAAGTAAGGACTGTTTCTCAGGGAGTAAATCCAGGGGAAAAAATTACCAGAATTGGATGAATCAGAAGATGGTGGCCACTGCACTGGTACCACAGCACCCCCTAGTGGACCGGAAGAAACATGGTCTTGTTTATACCAAGAAAGAATCGAGAGGAGCCTTAGTGATCAACTAGGTGAGCAAACTGAGGAACGAAAAGGAGAAATGAGGGGCCAAGTTTATATGGCTGAACCAAGGCTAAAACATCCACCCCCGGTCCCCCACTTGCTTGCTTTCTTCCTTCTTTTTCAACATGTGCTATGCACCTATTATATAGCAGGGCACCGAGAATACAAGTATAAAAAATATTTAGTCTTTGCCTTCAAATCTAGTTTTCTTTCAAGCCTACTAATTTTATCCATTTCCAGGGACTGAATTTGTTAGAGAATGACCATACAACTATGTAGGGGGAGGTTTTTAGTCATCCCACAAATTGACTCACCATGTGATTAATTAATTATTGAGATTTGATTGGAAAATACATTTGCAAATGTGGATACTGCCCTTGACCAGGTTCAGACCATTTCATGAAGAGAGAAGACTTTACAGATTCATGACTGTGAATTCTTTTGCAAAAAAAATGACAATAGGATATTGAAGGTGTTCGTGTGTACCCACCACCCAATCCCAAACGTTATCATTTGTGTGTACTTCATTGAGTAAATCTTTATTGAGGACCTACAAGCCAAGCAGGTACTAAGCACTGTGTTTAGTATGCAAAGAGAACGGACATGGTTCGTTGGTTTCTGCTCTCATAAAGCCTACGGTGTCGTATATGTGTACGTATGTGTATAATTCTCTAACTCCCAAGAAAACTGTTTTTCTCACTTCAGTTTGGCAAGTCATATTTTTAGGTTATAGAAATCAGGGGGTATGTAAACATTTTCTAAAATTACTCTGCCCCACCCTAAGGGACCATAGGACTTGGGGCAAACAGGACTAGAATTGAACCTCAACCCCACAATTTACAAGTGATTAGACAAACTGACTCTCTTTTCTGAGCCCCAGTTGCCTCTACAAAATGAAAGTAATATATGTCCCTTGTGAGAGATGATAATTTATCATTATCCTTATTAATACCTAAACAGAGATATTACTTCTTAAGTCAAAAGCATGAATTATATATTTCCTTTCCTAAAGTGCAGGAAAATTATTGAAAGAGAAGCATTAATATTGTTCACTTAGTTTCACCAAGAATGTCATTTTTCAGAATTAATACAGAAATATTCTCATGGCCACCGACATTTTAATTTAAAAAAAACAATAATAAAGCGAAAGCCTCAAACAACGGATGCTCCCACAACAGTATTTCTTTAAGGCCATTTTCTCCCATGGGGGAAACAAAGCCCTGTTATTTCAGTTATGAATAAATCTGGTATGACCCTTATTTATAAGGGATCTTTTAGTAAATTGTATCTAACCTTATGACTCCACCTATGTAATGGCTTGATAAAGGCAGGAATCCTATTTTACTCAGCTTTCCCTCTTCTCTCCACCAAATGGTACCTTGCATAGGGTGAGAGCACACTAAATGTGGCTAAGAAGACCGTATCTTATTATGGGCTATTTGACATACAAGCTGCGAGAGAAAATCTACCCTAAGTTATAGGTAAACTTACTTTGTTTTACCTGGAAGTAGCAATTATCAAACAAATCTTACTCCCATAATATTTCTGCTAGGAAAAAAATATTTAAATTCCCCAATCTCTACTCAAACCAAAACAAAACTTCAGAAATATTAAACACAGAAGGAATAAGACAGATCAGGGGATAACTGGTCTGTTTGCACATGGTGTGCATGCAGCAGGCCAACTTCCTTTCCCTGTTGTGAATTTACCTAAAGTTTGCCCCACACAAAACCAGTCCTATGAATAGCCCAGGGTTTCAAGGTCAAATAAGTTTGGGAAGTTTTGCCCAGCATTTTCCTCTCTTGAAAGTTCAGTGTACATTGGTAAATTAAAACCTATCAGAAGTCCTGCCTGTAATAAAGAAAAGTGTTTAAAATTGTTTACCTAGCATTCCCCCAAATTTATTTGACCAATATTTCACCTATAAACAGAACTAGTAGTTTCTGGGGAACACACTGACTTCAGGAAACTTCCCCACTGCATTCAAAGGACCTCTTTACCTTGTTAATTCACACACACACACACACACACACACACATACCCTGGCATTTCATCTCCAAATCCTGCAGGACTGAGAATATGAGCATTTTCAGCAATATTTTAACTATGGACACCAGTCTGGAGGTACTAGAAAGTTAATACAATTGAATTTTACTTACGTAAGAAGTCAGTTTGAATCCAGGAAATGGTTCCCTAGCAATACCTGGAATGTTGTCAGAAAAAACAATAAACAGATATCCAAGTCTTGTTTTGTATGTGGGAGGGACAGGGAGAGAGAGAGGAAGAAACATAAAATTGTCACCCCCAAATCTCACTGATGTTTCTTACAGTTTTCTACAAATTAATACACAGAATCCATTTTCCCAGACTCCATCTTGGGACTTCCAGTTTACCTTTGTGTGTTTCTAATTCTCCTCTCTAGATGGCAGCACAGATGAAAAAATGCTAGAAAAGCTCGGAGCCAACTGACTTCAACAGCAGCCAACAGCTAACCACTGCCTACCCTAGACTAACTCTCCTTTAAAAAAAAAAAAAAAAGAAAAACCTAATTTATGATAATTACACTTAATTTTTTCAAATAGATTGAATCAGTCATGTGGGTATGTAAAGAATCAATGACAAACGTATCAGTGAATGAGGAAACTGACCACTTAGCAGCACCTCTCCCATGCTCGCTGTGTTTTCTGTATCTTAACCATAATGTCATCAGTGTTCCCATGCCATGCAGAAGGTCATGTAAGCATGGTCGTTTGCATCATGACACTGGGCACCCGATACAACCAAACTCCAAGCCACCTGGTTTGCTGTGAGTATTGGATTCATTTAAGATATAAACAATGCCATTTACCGACCCTTGTGTCAACCGATGCTTTGAACCTGCTGTAAAATGATCCCCATGTCACCAGATGCTGCACTGAAGCTTAAGTTAGCAAGAAGGTAACACTTCATTAAAAGCATGCAACTTATGGTTGAATTAATAATGCAAGAGGAAAGGAGTAGAACGGACTTAGAGAGAAGACCTTTATACTTTACCTCAAAGCCCCACTAAGGTTTTTTAAAACCTTATTCCTCATGGTGTTAAAAAACAACATTCAACTGAGTAAATTTAAAAATCAAGTTCACTTTATTCATGAATCAGGCAGCATCCCATCTAGCAAACAGAAAGGAGCTCCGAGGAGCTGCACAAAATGGAAGGCTTTTGTAGAGGCAGGGATAAAGAAAAGGCAGATTACCTCATCTTTCTTTAGGGGATGGAAGGGACCTATCAGGCAGATTACCTCACTACTGCTGACCAGGAAATTTCAGCTTGACTGACTCAAGGTTACATTCCCAGGAGAGGCTGAAACTGCAATTAAGTTAGGTATTAAGTATTGGTTTGGTGACATAGCCTTAGCATAAATGACTCCATTTTGGAGCCTGTTGTTTCTTTTTTTTAACAAAGGGGTCTACCAACAAGATGTTCCTAACAAAATCTGCTGCCAAGGAGAACATAAGGATGGTGCCCCTTCAACATATGGCATTTCAAGGGCTCAAAGGTATCCTAAAGAACACTAAATTGTTCGTGTATAATGAACTGGACAGAAGCTAAAATGTGACCTGTACCTTTTAAACAAACAACAACAACAACAAAAACCTCACCATGGAGAGTGAAAATAACTATAATACATAAATAACCCAACCTGAGGCTAAGTGGATTGCCATTCACATTTAAGAAAAAAATCAATTTGCAGGGTATCAGAGTCCTTTTAAATTCCGCCCCCCCTCTTTAATGAAAGAAAATGTTCCAGAAAATTACTCTAAACACTGTATCTTTCCTTGAAGGAGTACCTTTTAATACTCCTTGGGTTGTAATCAGTTAATGCTTTGATGAATCAGGAAATCTGCCTTTCCCAAAACAACTCCTGGTGCTCTAAGCTTACTGAATGCTTTCCCCTGGGCTCTAAGTTTAGAGACAAAACTGAGTCCTAAAATGACTAGACTGAGAGGCATTGAAATAATGCAGAATATGAGAGCGTGAAGTTGGGATATTGAGTATCACCCAGCCACAGGCCTGCATGCCTCTCAAGGGCCACACCATCCCCCACCATCCAGAGCTGCAGGCCAGCAGCCCTCCCCCTCTGGGACTTTCCCTGGAGCCAAGACCCAGATTACTCTGAGACCCTGGACTCGGAGGTGTCACATACCCAGGACAAAGCTGAATCCTGAGAGCCCTGACCCATTAATTCTTTTGCATCCGTGTAGCTGCCAAACCTGCCATCCCTGATATGATGATCCCTGATATGATATGATTCTTGATATCATTGATGTGTGCCCAAGAGGGAAGCCTTTCAAGGGGTTATATCCTCCATGAACTCTCATCCTCTTCTTGATTCAGCTTCTGTCCCCACTTTCCTCCTAAACTTTTCCTCTGTGACCTCAGGAATCCCATTTCATCATCAACAAAGACCCTGATACTCCCAACCTCTTCACTGGACATTCCTTAGCTTTCGAGCCCTAACGTGGCTTTCCCTGCAAGCACACTGCTTCCCTGCAGCCCTCACCTGCTGAGTCAGGTTCCTTCTGTCAAACACTGTCGTTTCCATGGGTCTCAGTTCTCTGCCCTCTGCGACCCAGACTCCATACATAGCCATGAGTTCACACTCTCTACCCCAGCTGTCACCCACTGACTGCCTAGCCATGTCCTTTATTTATTAGAGACATTAGCAATGAACCCCAGTATCCCTTTTCATTCCATATTCTGCCAACAATCTGGCCCATGTGTTATGACCATGAAGCATACTTGATCTCTCTCAGTTCCTTGATTCCATTTCTGATGTCCTTCTCTATTCTGTTTCAATCACCCAATCCCATGGCCACCCCAGGCTCGGTCATCAAGAAACCACAGCACCTCTGAACTCATGACTTTCTATTCCTCTAGTTCTTCTCCTGTGCTTATTTTTACTCTACTGATTTTCCAAGCTTATTAAGAATTCTGTTTTCTTCTTTCTCCTTATCTGTCCTCCATTTGCTGGCTCCTTTTCCTTCTCTATCCAGAAAAGATTCCATGCTTTCTAATGTTAGCCTCTGACACATGGCCCCAACTCCATTGCTCCATTTTTCTTGTTTCATCTGCCTGACAAAACTTGAATCTAGTTGTTTGCCTTGGCCATTCCTTTGCCTGGGCTGCTGGACACTGCTGGATAAAACCACATGGTCACACAGATTGGACTGCCCAAAATTCAGGCTCAGCAACCTCCAGTGGGACTTAGTACTGCCTGCCATCCTACCACATTCCCCTGACCTGCTTGCTCTTTCTTTCTGAGTCACCAGAGCAGCTATTTTGAGAATTCCCCTCTTTCCAAACCTCCAAGCTTGCCTTCTTTACTCTTCTCTGTAGGTGGTTTTATCTTCCACCTGTCAAGGGGGTGAAAAAGAAGTTATGAGATGTGAGTAGTCTCAGGTTTCCATGCCAGCCTATCAGCTTGCATCTTTCCCCACCTTGCCTCTTTCCTCGACCTCACCTGTTTACAAAAGATGTTCCCTCCTTCTTCTAAGGCCCATGTCTTGGCCCACACTCTGGGTCCCCTCTCCTCCTGACTTCTTATTCACCTCACTCTCGGTTATTCTTTCTCACTCTTATCTATATATTCAACCTCTTCCTCTCTATTGGTTCCCTCCTCCTCAGGTTAAAAAAAAAAAAAAGCCACATTCCCCCTCCATCTACAGCCTGCTCACTCCTTGCCAGCTAAACTTCTTGGAAAAGTTAACTCCACTCACTGTTTCAACTTCCTCACTTTCCATTCACTCTCCCAATCTGCTTCTTCCAAAATAACCAGTGATCTCCCTGTAGCTACACTCAAGGGACACCTGTCAGTTCTCTCTTTATTTGACATTTGGCACGTCCTCCTTTTGACACTTTCTCTTTTCTGGGCATCTGTGACACCACCTACATGCTCTCAGGTATCTCTCCAGCCCAGACCTTTCTCTTGAGCTTCAGACCCAGATAGCTACCTTCTAACCATCTCCACCTATAGGTTCCAAGGCATCTTAAAGTGAACTCATTTCCTCTTCAAACATGGAGCTCTTCCTGAATTTCTCCTATGAGTGGTAAACACCACCCTGGACTTGTTGATGTGGCCAGAAACTTGTGTATCATCCCTGACTGCTTGATGGAGGTCCATGTATGATTGGCTGCATGGTGTGATGGAATGCGAGCTCTTCATCTAGTCTCCTCTGGGTGGTTTGAATGCTGGCATGAACTGCTCATGCCACTGTTGTCTACTCTGTCAGCCCTGCAGGGCCAAGGGTGCCCCCTAGGTTTTTGACCCTGCTGGCTCTGATGCGCGGTGATGGGCTGGCTGGGTTACATGCAGGTCCCACGTAGCTTCGTCTTGCAGAGGGGCAATCACATTCCCCGCAACCCCAGCAAACAATCCAGAAACATCTCTTCCTTTTGTCCAGCGCATCCCCTTCCATATCAAGTCATTTCTTCTCCACTCATAGCACAGACAGGAAAAATTGATTCATATTTACACATGTGTAAATTGTTTAACCTCATTAATTCACATGTGTGGAATTGCATTAATCTCAAAGAATAGAAAAATTAATTATTTAATCTCTCTCAATGTCAGTTTAATCTCTGGGTGAAAGAACAGAGCCCTTTGTATTTCATTTTTATAATGTAGAGTCTGGGTCTCTCTCAGCATCAGATTATCTCCACAATAATTAATGTACTTTCTACTCTATTAATAAGAGTCTGGTGGTGGTGGTGGTGGGGTGTATGTCTGTGTGTGTGGGTGTGGGTGTAAGTGTGTGTTGGTTGGTTTGGTGTCAGGGTACAAGTTGGCAGTCCAGAGCCCAAGGAAATGAGTGAAGAGAATACATTCTGTTAATACTTCACATATCATCCTATCACATGTTCTTTCAAAATCATAAATCTGATCAGGTCATTCACCTGCTAAAAGCCTGTCTGTACCTTCCCATTGCCTTTAGGATAGAATCTAAACTTGTAAACTTGACTTGCAAGTTAAGATCTGTTCCCAGTTTACCTCTCCCAACTCATTTCCCACAATTTTCCCTCTTCTTTCAGTTCCACGGGCTTATCGTGCTCTCTCTTGCCTCTGGACTTTCTTACATTTTAGAGGATTTTCTCCAACTTTTCCCTACGCCTGGTTAATTCCTGCACATTCCTCAGGTCTCAGAGTAAATGCCAGCTCCCCGGGAAGTCCTCCTTGACCTCCTTCCCAGCCTTGATGTGTCCCTTCTATGTACTCCCATAACTTTCTCAGGTCATAGCATTTATCATATTTTAATTTGCTTTATTTATCTGCTCTCTGACTAGACTATAAATGCTTTCAAGGCAAGATTGTTTAAGTCCTGATCACTGCACACCCTCCAACACCTAGCACGTGCCTGATACATGGTCGGTGCTCGGTAAATATTTGTTAAATAACAAATGAATGGACGGATGAATGAAGAATAATTGAACCTGCAAACCAGATAAGAGCTGGCTTCATGTGCACTGCCTTTCACCTTAAAGCAGGACTCAGTACTTTATTGTGTTTCTCCAAAAGTAAACCCCACAAAGCAGCAGATTTGACTGAGACTTTATGAAGAGACGGAGAAAGTCTAAATGGCAGGCATTTCTGTTCTCCCCTCAACATCTCTCTTTGATTTCCAGATATTGGGTCTTCTTCTCTTTTGACTCTCCCTTCTTCCCTGCTCTGTCACCCCCAACTCAGCCTCTACTTCTTCTCTAAGCAAATATCCCTCTGGGAGGACTGTAGAGGATGATGTGGATCAGTGGATACCATTTAGGAAATAACTGAATGAGGCCAGGCGGAGATGATGAAGGCCTGAACTAAGAAAATGACAAATGAAGAGGAGAGAGTGGGTTGAGGAGATGTTTGGGAAGGAAGATCAACAGGACGTGGTTATGACTGGATTGGGAGTAGAAAAGAAAGAAAAGAGAGGAATATAGGATACATCCCAGGATTTAGTGAATGCGAAGGAAGGGAAGGAAGGCGGGAAAGAAGGGAAGGAGGGAGGGAGGGAGGGAGGGAGGGAGGGAGGAGAAAAGAAACAGAAAGAGGAGGCCCATGGTATAGAATCTTCATTTCTTCCATTAAGCAAAATGGGGAAGTGATATGCAAGAGGTGGGACTGGGACTTGGGGGAAGTAGGAAAGATTTAGAAAAGGAGAAGGGGGGAATGTCATAGGAAGGCATGTACCTTGATTGAAGATTCAAAGAATCGCCCTCAGTAGTGAGGGCTCATCTGGGACCAGTCACCTGACATAGCTTGGATCAGATTTCTAAATTTTCTCCAGCAATGTCTTCTGCTTGGGAGTAGAAACAGAAAGTACATGGTGGATTTCATTTAGGGTAGGGATTAGGAAGACAGGAAAGAATGAAGGACCAGGGGGATGAGGGCATCTATCAGGATCACTGCTGAAATCATCAACACCAATAACAGACTGAAAGGAAGTGAGTCCTTGGCACTATGGGAACAGTGGTGGGTGAGAGAGCAAGAGTCACCGCAAGGAGGAGGACAAACAGAGAGTTCAGCAGCCCTTATAAAAATAACACCAGAATCTTCCAGACGTTATCTCCATAAAATGAAAAGGTGAGTGCCCCTTTAAATCATTAACTAACCTGGCATTCAAATCTGGACAGACTCTCCCAGGTTGAGCTGTTTTGCTTTGCCAAGAATTGATAAGCTTCTGTGAACCCTCCAGGGTGAGTGAAGCATGATCCATCTTCCCTGTCTGGACAAGCTTGATCTGGCCTCCCTCTTCCTGCTGAAGCAGGCCTGAGGTATGTGCCAGGATTCCGTGTCTTAGACTAATTATCACATTCCACAATGTGGAGCTCCTGCTGAGACTGCCTTTCCACTTTTAGAGGGCCCTGCTCTGACCCTCCCTGGCTGAGCCCCTCACCACAGAGTGAGGAGACTGGGACAAAAGGGATGCACCCACTCAGAATCCACATTGATCCCTACCAGACCACAGTCTGGATAACTTGAACCACCTTAGAATTCCACTTCCAAGGCCTGCCTACGCTTCTCCAGTCCCATCCTCTCAAGGGCAGACCATGCCACAAGTATATGCACTCCCTAGGCTGAAGGTGGCCAAGGAGAACCTTAGGGATATGCTCAGAGTGTGGGTGTGTGGGCTGGGGCATCCACACATGCCTGACAGATCTTTCTCAGTCAGAGCCAGGAATGGGAAGAGAAGGGGGTAGCTTCAGATCTCCCCATGCCTCCATGTCCTGATGCAGAACAACAAGGTGTCTAAGAATTACACATTCAAACTTGGCTTTCAGGTCACTAGGAAGACATATTTACCAAGTTAGGAAAATAGAACATATTTTATTTGTAACTTTTACATATACATATGGAATATGGACATCCATCTGTACTTTTTTTTTTAAAGATTTTAATTATTTATTTGAGACAGAATGAGAGAGAGAGAGAGCACATGAGAGGGGGGAGGGCCAGAGGGAGAAGCAGGCTCCCCGCTGAGCAGGGAGCCCGATGCGGGACTCGATCCTGGGACTCCAGGATCATGACCTGAGCCGAAGGCAGTCGCTTAACCGACTGAGCCACCCAGGCGCCCCCATCCATCTGTACTTTTACCCTCGGTTTCACAGATTTTAGGGGCAGTCCTGGCTCCTGCAATGTATTATTTACCTGTTGTGAAGAACAGCTCTTCAAAATTACTATTCTAGGTTTATTTGACATAATAGTTAGGGCCAAAATGTATTCCAGACAGTAAAAAATAAAAATCCGGTTTGGATTTCTAAAAAGTTTTGGTACCCTAAGCACCATACCTGCAGTTTATTTCCAGGTATGTGCAGTTATTGCCACAGTCAGTTTTAGGACCTCTTCATCATACCCAAAAGAAACCCTGTACCCATTAGGAGTCACTCCCAGTCTAAGACCCTCTGCCCCAGCCCTAGGCAACCACTAATCTATTTCCTGCCTGTATAGGGTTGCCAACTCTGGACCTTACCTATAAATGGAATTGTATAATATGTGGTCCTTTATGACTGGCTTCTTTCACTTAGCCTAATGTTTTCAATGTTTATCCATGGGATCAGTACTTCCTTTTTATTGCCAAACAACATTCCATTGTGTGGCTATAACACATTTTATTTATCCATTCATCAATTGATTGAATTTGGGCTGTTTCCACTTTTTAGATGTCATGAATAATGCTGCTGTGAACATTTGTATACAAGTTTTGGACATGGTTTCATTTGTGTTGGGTTATGTACCTAAAAAGGGAATTGCTGGATCATATGGCAACTCAGTGTTTAGCCTTTTGAGAAGCTGCCAGACTGTTTTCCTAAAAGGCTGCATTATTTTACATTCCCACTAGCAATGTATGAAGATTCCAATTTCTGTACTTCCTCATCAACACTTGTTAGTCTCTGTCTTTTTTATGCTAGCCATCTTAGTGCCTTTGAAGTAGTATCTCACTGTGATTTTTATTGCCATTTTCCTGAAGGCTAATGATTTTGTGCATATTTTCATGAGCTTAGTAACCATTTGTCTATCTTCTTTGGAAAAATGTCTGTTCAGATCTTTCACCCATTTATAATTTGAGTTGTCTTCTCATTATTGAGTTGTAAAAATTCTTAATGTATTCTAGATGCAACTCTCATGTCAGATATATGATTTGCAAATATTTTCTCTCATTCTGTACATTTCTTGCTGGTGTCCTTTGAAACACAGAAGTTTTTAATTTTGATGAAGTCAAATTTGTCTATGTTTTCTTTTGTTGCTTGTGTTTTGGTGTCATATCTAACCAACCATTGACTGAAAGTTGCAAAGATTTATGCCTATGTTTTCTTCTAAAGTTATAGAGTTTTAGATCTTACATTTAGGTCTTTGCTCCATTTTGTGTTAATTTTTTTTAAGATTTTATTTATTCATGAGAGAGAGAGAGATCACAAGCAGGGGGAGGGGCAGAGGGAGAGGGAGAAGCCGGCTCCCCAAAGAGCAGATGAGGAGCTTGATGCAGGGCTCAATCCTGGGACCCTGGGATCATGACCTGAGCCGAAGGCAGACGCTTAACCATCTGAACCACCCAGGTGCCTCTGTGTTAATTTGTATATTTGGTGTGAGGTAAAGGTCTAACTTTACCTTTTGGGTATAATATTCAGTTATCCCAAACCATTTGATGAAAAGACTATTCTTTCCCCATTGGCTTATCTTGAAACACTTGTCAAAAATTAATGATCATAAGTGTGAGGATATATGAGTTTTTAAAATACCCCTTTTCTGATATCTATAATTTCTTTTCTTTTTTTCTTTTTTTAAGATTTTATTTCTTTCTTTCTTTATTTGAGAGAGAGAGAGAGTGCACGAGCAAGGGTGAGGGGCAGAGAGAGAGGGAGAAGCAGACTCCCTACTGAGCAGGGAGCCCAGTGCAGGGCTTGATCCCAGGACCCCGAGATCATGACCTGAGCTGAAGGCAGATGCTTACCCGATTGAGCCACCCAGGCACCCCGATAATTTCTCTACTAAAGGGATATGCAATAAGTCATATCTCAGGTTACTATGACTTATTTATTTATTTGTTTGTTTGTTTATTTATTATTAATTTTTTTTAAAGATTTTATTTATTTATTTGAGAGAGAGAGAAAGCATGAGGTGGGGAGGGTCAGAGGGAGAAGCAGACTCCTCGCTGAGCAAGGAGCCCGATGCGGAACTCGATCCCGGGACTCCAGGATCATGACCTGAGCCGAAGGCAGTCGCTTAACCAACTGAGCCACCCAGGCACCCTATTAATTTTTTTTAGAGAGTGGAAAAGGCCAGAGGGAGAGAGTGAGAAGGAGAATCTTAAGCAGACTCCACACCTGGTGCAGAGCGGACACAGGGCTCAGTATCATGACCCTGGGATCATGACCTGAGCCAAAATCAGACACTTAACCCACTGAGCCACCCAGGCGCCCCACTGTGACTCTTTTAAATCAAGAAGTTCAAACTAGAAACTACTTTAGGGGCACCTGGCTGGCTCCATCAGTGGAGCGTGCGACTCTTGATTTTGGGGTTGTGAGTTTGAGCCCCACATTGGGTATAGAGATTACTTAAAAATAAAATCTCTTTTAAAAAAACCTACTTTAATAGTTTTTGTTCTGCTAGAGCTATTAGGAAATTCTACTTGCAGCTAAAACATTCTTCCTCTTTAGAGGTATTTTACTGAGATCGAAAACAGAAATCTGAACAAACTAGGAAACTGAGGACATACCACGGATCTCTTTAATCTCTGGGTATGTGTTCTAATTTGTCCTTTTTGCCCCCCTTTTTTTTATCCAGAAGAGTAATATTAACTTTTTGCAAAATTCATAGAGATTGATCAGCTCTCTAGTGTTTGAAGCCAGAATATATTTCTTGGCTCACAGGTCCCTTTACCCTACTTTTACATATTAGAAAAAATTAAACATGGGCCTTTAATCTCATATATGAAAAACTAGGGTTGTTTCCTCAAATGAGACAAGAGCTTAGGATGAGACCATGTTTGGGTTAAGATGATTTTCTTAAACCTAATTAGCTCCAATTCTAGGCTTATTTTATTGTTCCCTGTATTTTGTTCCCATTTATACTGATGAATAATGGATTGAATTGTGTTCTATCATTTATATCATAAATACTTCCTCTAGGTTTGAGTGCTGTGAAGTTCTCTTTTAAACTTGCTCAGGGATTAAACTTGGCAATTAATTCATATGTCAGTTGTTAGCAAGGTCTAGTAATTAAAGTCTACTTCAGAGTAAGTTATTAACTCTCCAAGAAAAAAAAAAGTACTTTATCAACTTATCAGTTTTAGCTATTTATTCTAGTTGACAGATGAGATAGGGAAGTTATTGACTGTACATAATCACCTCTGTACTTTTACCACCGAACACTGGGGTCAAATAGAAATCTAGGTTGTTCAAAGTCATAGTTTAAATCTAGAATAAACCAGTTCAGGTTGATGGGGTAGAAGAGGGTGCCCTTGGATCTTGTTACCTTTGCAACACTGCCTCTTTAACTTTTATAAAGCCCATTTTTACTCTGTTCAAAATTCTCAAATTTGTAAATTAAAAACAGCCTAGACCAAGGATTTCATATTGGTATCTGAGATATTGAATTTACTTACTGTTCACATTTTTTTACAGCTTTAGCTATAATCTCCCTGCTGTACATTCTATCCCCATGACTTACTTATTTTATAACTGGAAGTTTATCCTTTGACTCTCTTCTTATAATACTTTTTAAAATCCTAATATAATCTTTTTAAAAACTGTTAAATGCTACATGTCAGTTATATCTCAATGTTTTAAAAAGGTAAAATTTTACATTTTCTTAATCCTTTTGCTGCTCTCCTTGTGAACAAGCTAGAGGAGAAACTCTAGTTGAGTGTAAATGCCTAGGATACAACAGGTGCAGGCTTTGCTTCTGCAGACCTAAACTAGTCATGAGTTTCCATCTCATGATAGCAAGTTTCCCTTTATTCTGCTTTGTTTCTTGGCCTAACATCTGGTATAGTTACACAGTTTGAGGGTGCCCCATATGCGCCCTCTGCTTTCCCCTGGTTGGCTTGTGATGAACTACTACAAAGGTCAGTTCAAGTCTGACTCTTTCTTGTGGTCAGCATAACTGCAGTAGTGGTTCCCAAGCCCAGCTGACCATCAGAATTTCCTGGGGGGGTTTGTAAAGAGTTTTCGGGCCTCACCCCAAAGGTACTGAATCTGGAACTTTAGGGTAGAGCCCGTGAATCTGTATGTTTCAAACCTTCCCAAGGTGATACTGATGTTCAGCCAAGCTCGGGCTATGGTCCGGGACTCTCCAGGTGCCTGGAGGTCCCATGGGTTTGGCCTTAGGGCATTGCCTCTGAGAAGCTGCCAGAGTATTCTAAAATAATCAGGGGTACCTACTAGCAGTCTGCCCTTAATGACTATCTACTACCTTGGCAAAGTGTCCTATGTTCCTTCTCTGTCCACTCTCGCCTCCCTCCGACTGTCCTTGTGACTTAGCCCTCCTTCAAGCTGCCTGGCAGTGGCACTAGTGAAAATAAGATAAACTTTGGTTCTGATAAATCTGCCATGGACTTTTGGCCCAGAATGCTGTATGAATGCCATTTGCCTCATTTGTAACATGAGGATAATATCATCCTCTCAAGGATGAGGACCAGAAGAATGTATTTACGTAGCACCTAGAACGTAGTGCACCTTGCAGTATGCATTATTGTCTGTTTGGTTTTACTTGTCCACCTCTATGAACATGGTGGGCTAATGAAGCTTGCTCATCAGTTTTCTCTGATTGTAGCCCCCTAGGTTACTCTGGGCAGTGTTTCTCAAAGTAAGGGACACAGACCCCCTCCATCTGAATAAGAGGGAGGAGGACAAAAATCTGGTCTTATGCAACTCTAACTCTTTACACTTTAAAATTTTTTTATTGCAGTATAACATACACACAGAAAAGTATTTTTATTATAAGTGAACAGCTCAGTGGATTTTCATAAACTGAATACACCCATGTAACCAGCACCCCAGAAACCCTCCTCCACACATGGAACTTTAAGAACCGCTGTTAGAGGAAGAGCCCTGTGGTGGAGCTCTCCTTTACCACAGTCCCATCTTTCTCTCCTGAGCCAAATCTGCATGCTGTGTGAGCCCTTCCCAATCTGAGAGGCTAGGCCTGTGGCCTCACATGCCCCCCTAATAGTGATGTGACTTCCTTTGTAAGAAGGGTCACAAAGGGTGTTTCCATCATTTATATTCCTAGCATACACCCTAAACTGTTTAAAGTAAATGAATTCAGGTCCTGGCCAACAAGGAGTGGAGATCAGTCATTGCCTGAAAGAATTCAGGTCCTGGCCAACAAGGAGTGGAGATCAGTCATTGCCTGAAAGCATCAGTTTATTACAACACTCCAGCATTTTCTCACGGAAGGGTGAATGAGGTGGATTCTAGTGTAATTATCTTTGTGTAATTGAAAACTAAATCACTGATGACTGCATAGTTTAAATACCCATTTAAATACTTTCATTTTATTGCACCTATTTTTGCAGGACATGCTACCACCAAATAGGCTATTAATTTTTCTAGCGAATTAAAATCTGAATGGGTACATTAAAAACAAGCACAGCTCAAATAGATGCCCTCTTTTCCCAGAGATCATTAGAGTTTTTTAAATTTATTTAATCCAGCTATTCAAATAATGTATTAGACCAGGACCTGTAATGGTACAGGTCTTGCCCAAAAGAGATCAGGTTTTCTCTGTAATATGATTTACACAAGATTTTAAATAGGACAAAAGCCTGCGGTGCTTTTGCGTATATCTTCTCAAATATTAACATGCATACAGATCACATGGGGGTTTTGTTAAAATGTAGATTCTGATTTGGTGGGGCTTGAGGCCTGAGATTCTGCATTTCTTTTTTTTTTTTTTTAAGATTTTATTTATTTGAGAGAGAGAGAGCACACGAAAGGGGGGAGGGTCAGAGGGAGAAGCAGGCTCCCTGCTGAGCCGGGAGCCCGATGTGGGACTCGATCCTGGGACTGCAGGATCATGACCTGAGCCGAAGGCAGTCACTTAACCAACTGAGCCACCCAGGCGCCCAAGATTCTGCATTTCTAACAAGCTCCCAGATGGTGCTGATGCTGCTGGTCTGAGGGCCACACTCTGAGTTGCAAGAATGTTCAGAGTAAGCAATGACTAGAAGCCTGGATACATATTTGAGCTTCAATTTCCTACTATATATAGACTATTTCTAAGGTCTCTTCTAAATGTATGAATCTACAATTCAGTAATCCCTCTTTGCCTATTAATTTTTCTTTAGGCTGCTGATCCTTATTGTTTATAAACTGTTGTATTAGATATTGTTCTGTATTGGAAAGCCAGACAAAAATTCTTGCTTATGGTTGGCAAGTTTTATTTTTCAACCTTCTATAAGTCTGTTG
Organism: Neomonachus schauinslandi; assembly: GCF_002201575.2. NCBI lineage: Eukaryota > Metazoa > Chordata > Mammalia > Carnivora > Phocidae > Neomonachus > Neomonachus schauinslandi. The sequence continues at coordinate 138,204,033 of NC_058405.1, read as the reverse complement.
GACCCTAACCTAAACTTGAGTCAGCAGTGTAAGATTTTGGTCAGATAAGCAAGTGTGTGCCTAGGAGTATAACCAATAGAAAAGGACAGCTAGTTCCAGGAAGGAGGTGAGTTCAGCATCTTCCTATGATGCTGATATACCAAATCTACAGCTACATATGGAAAAATTTCCTCTGAAAAAAACCCTAAAAACTCACAGCAACCCCTTCACATTAGGCAAATGAGAGGGAAACCACATCAAAGGGAGTCAGGAAAGGCTGAAACACAATCTTGCCATAAGCCCCACCCTTGGTACCGTGACCCACAATTGGGAGTCAACTAAAATGCAGGGCTTCTTCCTGAGAAGCAAGGCATTCAGACTCCACAAAAGGCATTCCAGATTTTAAAACTGGCACCTGAGAGATGAGCCTCCAAAACATCTGACTTTGAAGACGAATGGGGCTCATGCCCAGGAGACCCACGGATCCATGGTGAACTAAGGCATGTCTGTTAAAGGGCATGCATTCAGGCTCACCTGCCCAGGACAGTTCTTTGAAAAGGGACCAGATTTATGTGAAAGAGACTTATTTCCTAATTTTAAAGCACAAGTCTAAGGGAAAAGGACCTGCTGAGATACTCTCCACAGTTAGAGACAGGTGGGTACCATCCTGTACACTCTCCTACCTTACTAAAACCAGCCAGTGCCACCTTATTTTTTTCCTTTTCCTTTTCCTTTTTCTCTCCTTTTTTTCACCTTTTTTTTGGAAAGTGCCATCTTTGCATTTTCCCTCTGCCTTGCTCCAACCAGTGAGCACAATCTTCGCACTCTCCCTCCGCCATGCTCCACAGTGCCAGTATCTCCCGGAGGAGAGCTTCTACACACATCTGATGCCCTGGTTGTTACATCTGGTGACCTGATTCTTGCAGCTGCCACCCAGGAGACACCCTTGCCTGCCTGGCTCTGGATGCCAGGGGGGCTTACATTCCTGTCCAGGTCAATATTCCTAATGGACGTAAATGCAAAAATCCTCAACAAAATATTAGCAAATTAAATTCAACTAATACATTTAAAGGATTATATGCCGTGATCAAGTGGGATTTAGCCCAGGATACAAGGATAATTTCACATCCAAAAATAAATCAACATGATGCATCACATTAAGAAAAAAATGAAGGAGCAGAAACAGACTCTTAACTATAGAGAACAAACTGATGGTTACCAGAGGTGAGGAGCGTGGGGGGATTAGTTAAATAGGTGATGGGGATCACTTGTTATGATGAGCACTGAGTGTTATATGGAAGTGTTGAATTACTATATTGTACACCTGAAACTAATATTACACTCTATGCTAACTAACTGGAATTTAAGTAAAAAATTTTAAAAAATGAAGGAGAAAAATCATATAATCATTTCAATAGATGCAAAAAAGCATTTGATAAAATTCAACATCCATTTATGATAAAAATTCTTAATAAAGTTTGTATAGAGGAATGCCCCTCCACATAATAAAGGTCATATATGACAAGCCCACGGCTAACCTCATATTCAGTGGTGAATAGATGAAAGCTTTTCCTCTAAGATCAGGGACAAAAAAAGGATGCCCATTCTCACCACTTTTATTCAACGTAGTATGGAAGTCCTAGCCAGAGTAATTATCCAGAAAAAGAAAAAGCATCAAAATTGGAAAGGAAGAGTAAAACTGTCATTATTTGCAGATGGCATGGTACTATATATAGAAAACCCTAAAGATGCAACCAAAAAACTGTTAGAGCTAATAAATGAAGTCAGTGAAGTTTCAGGATATAAAATCAATATACAGAAATTCATTGCATTTCTGTATGCTAATAACAAAGTAGTACAAAGAGAAATTAAGAAAATAATCTTATTTACATCAAAAAGAGTAAAATAACTAAGAATAAATTTTTAAAGATTTATTTATTTATTTGACAGAGAGAGAGAGAGAGAGAACAAGCAGGGGAATGGGAGAGGGAGAAGCAGGCTCTCTGCTGAGCAGGGAGACTGATGCAGGGTACGATCCCAGGACCCTGAGATCATGACCTGAGCCGAAGGAAGATGCTTAACCAACTGAGCCACCCAGGCACCCCAATAACTAGGAATAAACTTAACCAAGAAGGTGAAGGACCTGTACACTGAAAACTATAAGACACTGATGAAAGAAATTTAAGAAGACACATATAAATGGAAAGATATATCATGCTTATGGATTAGAAGATTAATATTGTTAAAATGTCCATATTACCCAAAGCAATCTACAGATTCAATGCAATCCCTATCAAAATTCCATTGGCATTTTTCACAGAAATAGAGCAAACAATTCTACAGTTTGTATGGAACCACAAAGATCCTGAACAGCCAAAGCAATCTTGAGATAGCAGAACACAGTATGCACCCTCATCTCAAACTATATTATAAAGCTATAGTAATCAAAGCAGTATGGTATTAACATAAAAACAGACACATAAATCAATGGAACAGAGCAGAGCCTAGAAATAAACCCACACATATATGGTCAATTAGTTTACAACAAAGGAGCCAAGAATATACAATGGAGAAAGGAAGGACAGTTTCTTCAGTAAATGGTGTTGGGAAAACTGCACAGCAATATGCAAAAGAAGGAAAGTGGACCACTATCTTACACTATACACACACACAAAAAATAACTCAAAATGGATTAAAAGCTTGAATGTAAGACCTGAGCCCATGAAACTCCTGTAAAAAAACATAGGCACTAAGCTCCCTGACATTGGTCTTGGTGATGATTTTTAGGATATGACACCAAAAGGAAAAATAAACAAATGGAACTATATCAAACTAAAAAGCTTCTGCACAGCAAAGGAAACAAGCAACAAAATAAAAAGGGAACCTAATGAATGGGAGAAAATAATTTGCAAATCATCTATCTGATAAGGGGTTAATATCCAAAATATATAAAGAACTCATACAACTCAATAGCAAAAAAAAAAACCAAGCTGATTAAAAATTGGGCAGAAGATCTGAGCAGACATTTTTTTCAAAGAAGACATACAGATAGCCAAAGGTACATGAAAAGATGCTCAATATCACTCATCATCAGGGAAATGCAAATCAAAACCACAATGAGATATCACCTCACACCTGTTAGAATGGCTATTACCAAAAGGACAAAAAATAATAGCTTTGGCAAGGATGTGCACTGTTTGTGTGGGAATGTAAATTGGTGCTTCCACTATGAAAAACAGTATGGAGGTTCCTCAAAAAGTTACACATAGAAATACCATATGATCCAGCAAGTCCACTTCTGAGTATCCATCCAAAGAAAGTAAAAAACACTAACTCAAAAAAACATATGCACCCCTATGTTCATTGCAGCATCATTTACAACAGCCAATATATGGAAACAACGTAAGTGTCCATCTACATATGATAGGACAAAGAAAATGTGGTATATAAACATATAATGGAATATTATTCAGCCATTAAAAAAGAATGAAATCTTGCCATTTTGACAACATGCATGGACATTGAGGGAATTATGCTAAGTGAAATAATTCAGACAAAGAAAGACAAATACCATATGATATCACTTATATGTGGAATAAAAAAAAAAAGATCATAGATACAGAAAACAGATTGGTCATTGCCAGAGATGGGAGATGTGGGAGGTGAAATGGGTGAAGGGATCCAAAAGGTACAAACTTCCAGTTATAAAATAAGTAAGTCATGGGGATATAATGTGCAGCATTATCTATAGTTAATAATATTGTATTGCATATTTGGGGCGCCTGGGTGGCTCAGTCGGTTAAGCATCGACTGGTGGCTTCAGCTCAGGTCATGATCTCAGGGTCGTGAAATCCAGCCCCACATCAGGTTCCATGTTCAGTGCAGAGTCTGCTTGAAATTCTTTCCCCCTCCCTCTCTCCTTCCCTCTCTGCTCCTCCCCCCAACTCGTGCTCTCTCTCTCTAAAATAAATAAATAAAATCTTTATTAAAAAATATTGTATTGCTTATTTGAAATTTGCAAAGAGAATAAATCTTGGAAGTTCTCATTACAAGAAAAAAAAATCTGTAACTATGTATGATGACAGATGTTAACTAGAGTTATTGTGGTGACCATTTCACAATATATACAAATATCAAATCATTACATTGTATGCCTGAAACTAATATAATGTATGTAAATTATACTTCAATTTATAAAAAAAAAAAAAAGAAAGAAAAAGAAAGGGACAACTAATCCTACCAGAATAGGCAGTCCTTATATGAATACTGTATTCAAATAGCCACAACTGGGAAGAGCTGCAGAACATGCAAAGAAAAGTTCAAAGAACTGGCATTATTTAGCTTGTGAAGAGAGGACAAAGGATGCCTTAAGAATCATCTTTGAATGGCAGCAGAAAGCAGTATATCCTCTAAAGTAAATGGCTTTACAGTGGGTCAGAGTAGATCTGGGTTAGCTCTAAAGCAGATCTGATAATAATGCTGATCCTAGGTGGTAGGATTGCCAATGGTAATTTCCTTTTTCAAAGACGTTTAAAACCAAACTGGACCCTACTACATTGCCTATCAGTTGTATTATAAGTTGATATATCAATCGGGGTTCAGTGCAGACACCACTCTAGGTGTTGAATACAAGGAATTAGATGTTTCCGAAACAAATAGGGGTGGGCTGGAAGAGCAGAGGTTAGAGGGCGGCCCTTAGGCTTCCAAGTCACACCACACAGCAACAACCTAGAGATCAGGAGCCTGTGGAGACCATAGCTGGCATCCCAGGCACTTCTCACCAGTGGAATTGGTGGCAAGGCAGAGGCACAGAAAGTCTGGCTGTTGAAAATCACATCTAATGTAGCATGCACATCAAGAAGTAAGAGAGAAAACTAACAGGCAGGGAAAATAGGCTCCATCTTGCGTTTACCTTCCAGTCTCACATCATTATACCTGACTGGCAAAATCCGAATTGTATACTGAATCCTATTAGCAGGAAAGTCTAAGAATTATAGCTGTTGGGATTTTTTAGTCAATTTTCACTGAAGTATAACATACATACAGAAAAATGCACAAATCACAATCAGGTACAGCTTGATGAATTTTTATAAAGTGAGCATACCCATGTAACCATAACCCAGACTGGAAAACAGAAATTACTTGTACACCAGAAAGCCTCCCTCATGCTCTTTTCTAGGCATTATCCTCCCAGAAGGTAACTATAATCTTGGCCTCTAACACCACAGAGAAATTTTGCCTGTTTTTGAACCTTATACAAAGTGGAATGATGTAGTCTGTCCTCTTTTGTGACCAGCTCTTCTCACTCAACACTGTATTTGTGAGATTCATCCATGTTGTGCGTTGCAATAGCATCTTGATTTTCATTGCTACATAGTATTCCTTTGGATTACTATAACATAATTTATACATTTTACTAACATGGACATTTGGGTTGTTTCTATTTGGGGGTGATTACAAAGAGTGCTGTTATGAGCATTGGTGAACATACGTATGACCTTCAGTTAGATACATAAGCATGCAATTTCTGGGTTATAGGGGATGCATATGTTTAGCTTGAGTAGATATTTCCTAACAGTTTTCCGAAATGAAGGATGTGTCACATCCTCACCAAAACTTTGTATTTTCCACCTTTACATTTTAGCTATTCTGTTGAAAGCCTAATGCAATGAATTGAAATTGTATTATGGCTTTAGTTTTTATTTTCCTGATGTCTAACAAGTGAAGCACCTTTTCATATATATATTGGCCATTGGGATATCCTTTTCTATGAACTGCCTGTTTTTCACCCAATTTCTTTTTGGCTTGTCTGACTTTTTCTTCTTTGTAGTTCTTTATTCTATGAGTTCTTTGTTGGGTGTATGTATTGTAAACACCTTTGGCCGTTGTGACTTGTTTTTCCATTCCTTCAGTAGGGTCTTTTGTTGAAGACATTTATAATTTTAATGTAGTTCAGTTTATCAGAGGCTTTCCTTTATGGCTCCTTTATTTTGTATGTGTCCAATTTAAGAAATCTTTGCTGACTCCAAGATCACAAAGGTATTTTCCAATGTTTTTTTGTGAAAACTTTATTGTTTTATTGTTTACATTTGGATCTACAATTCATCTGGTATTGATTTTTGTGTATGATGAAAAGGAAGAAATAAGTTTTGAGATTTCCAACTCCTATAATACTGCAGAATGAGGATGGGGTATCTATGGAAGGTGGTGAAAATGAATGCTGAGTGCCGAGAGACCATGCCTGACACAGTTAGGCTGATGAGTTTTTACACTGTAAAACAGGTAGCTCCAAATTGTGAATTTTTCTGAACCTCTTTTCAAATACAATCTGTGAGAGTGATTTCCCACAATGTCAACAATCCACCTCAGGCAGTTGCTCTGTGTCTCCTTCCTTACCCCACCTCTTGGAATGTCATCACTGTTGCAAGAGCGCTGTGTTCTTTTTCAGAAATTGCAGTAAGAATTGATCTGCTTCCAAATAAATGAAAAGACCAGGGTCAGACTTGGTGAGTAAATGTGAACGTTAGCATACTTTTAAAGCAATGTTGTTTTACTACCCAATCTAAGAAAGTGTAGTCAAGGGGCGCCTGGTGGCTCCGTCGTTAAGCGTCGGCCTTCGGCTCAGGTCATGATCCCAGGGTCCTGGGATCGAGCCCCGCATCGGGCTCCCTGCTCAGTGGGGAGTCTGCTTCTCCCGCTCCCTCTGCTCCTCCCCCTGCTCATGTGCTCTCTCTCTCTCAAATAAATATGTATTTTTTTAAAGTGTGGTCAAGTACAGGTCATTGTTCTAAAAGGTTTGGGGACATGGAAACAACCTAAGTGTTCATCAACAGATGAATAGATAAAGAAGTTGTAGTTCAGATATGCAATGGAATATTATTCAGCCATTAAAAACAAAAAACAAAAACAAGAAACCCTACCTTTTATGACAATATGGATGGACCTAGAGGGCATTATGCTAAGTGAAATAAGTCAGAGAGAGAAAGACAAACACTGTATAATCTCACTTATTTGTGCAATCTTAAAAAAAAAAAGACCTCATAGGAAGAGATCAGACTTGTGGCTACTAGGGTGAGGGGAGGGGGAATTGGAGGAAGGTGGTCAAAAAGTAGAAACTTTAAGTTATAAGATAATAAGTACTAGGAATGTAATGTACAACATGACAACTATAGTTAACACTCTGGAGGCACCTGGGTGGCTCAGTCTGTTAAGTGTCTGCCTTCCCCTCAGGTCATGATCCCAGGGTCCTGGGATCGAGCCCCGAGTCAGGCTCTCTGCTCAAGGGGGAGCCTGCTTCTCACTCTCCCTCTGCCCTTCCCCCCTGTTTGTGCTCTCTCTCTCATGCTTTCTGTCTCTCTCTCTCAAATAAATAAATAAAATCTTAAAAAAAACCCACTCTGTATGATGTACATGAAATTTGTAGAGAATAAATCTTTTTTTTTTTAAAGGTTTTATTTACTTATTTGACAGAGAGAAACACAGCTAGAGAGGCAACACGAGCAGGGGGAGTGGGAGAGGGAAAAGCAGGCTCCCCACAGAGCAGGGAGCCCGATGCGGGGCTTGATCCCAGGACCCTGGGATCATGACCTGAGCCGAAGGCAGACGCTTAACGACTGAACCACCCAGGCGCCCTGAGAACAAATCTTAAGAATTCTTATCACAAGGAAAAAAATTTTCTTTTTTTCCTCCTTATTGCATCTATATGAGACGATGGATGCTAACTAATTGTGGTAATCATTTCACAATATCTGTAGATCTAACCATAATGCTGTACACCTTAAACTTATATATTTGTATATAAACAATCATATGGAAAAATATGAACATGTCCCCCCAAAACAGTTTTGGATCCCAATCTGGTTACATTCCTTGACTATGAACCATGTTAAATTCTTCGCATTTCTTAGGTAGCTTAACTCATAAACCTGGCCACTTTAAAGGGAAACTTCTGGTATTTTCTCTATTCCTTGCTCTTCCAGACTGAAACATCTGTTTCAGTCTGGAAACCAATTCTCAATTTAAGCAAGTTAGTGCTTCTGTCCACTTGAGGAAAAACAGAGCTCCCTGGTAGGAATCATTTAAGATTTTAGAGAAGTGTTTTACGAAGTTCTAATTATGCTTATTTATCTCAAAAGTAATCCCTAATTAGCTGAATGTAAGATGACCCACGGTAGGAATTAGTTTTCCTGGAACATCTTAGTCTGTATTTCTGTGACCATGAGTTTAGTCCTAGAGAAAGGAAACTCAGAATCATTTGCTTCACTCCATCAAGTAGGTCTGGTACAGGAACCTGCCCAAACTGTCCATGATCCTGATGGAAAGCAGAATGTCAGGGCTTTGTAAGAAGAAACATAAAATCCCTGATCCCAGAGAATGATCAGTTCATCTTGTTGCTTCCTCCTCAGATGAAGAGCAATTTCAGTAGGATGAGATCCCTGAGCGCAGAATCTGCAGGAAGGGGAGTGTACTGAAATGGAAAGTAACCTTAAACTTTGTCTTGAAGAATTTTTAAGCCTCCATCCACCTCAGTTTTGTTATCTGTGAAAGGGGGTCTTAATATCTATTTAATAGGGATATTATAAGATCAAGTGAGATATGTGAAAGTGCCCTGTAAAATTTAAAACAATATATACCAGTACAGATTTTGAAAATTCATTTTTATATTTCCTTTGCTTTTTAAACCTAGAAAATGCCCTGACCAGCCGTAATGGCCACATTACAAATTTTGAAAGCGTTGCTAGACTTTGATGCTGGTGGTATGATAGTAGCAATAGCAAAGAAAACAAAAAGAGGACTGTGGGTGGTGGGGTATGTGTGCATGCCCATGTGCTGGATTTTTTTCATGCCCCAAGATGGTCTGTGAAAGCCTTCTAGAGTTCAAATGGGAAGGAACACAAATTAGATGGGGAATCTACCCAGACATCAGAATTCACATTAATCTTACCACCAAAATAACTATCCGTCACAAGTTCATTTCACTTAAAAATCAAAAAACAAGCTCTGGCCAGTTTTAGTAAAGAAAAATTTTGCATGACTTACTTTTCACCAGTCTGTTCTGGCATGCTTCTAATGATATCACAATCACCTGAATCAATGATAGGCAGTGTGCATACCCACTTACTGTGCCCGATTCATTATTATTGCCACTCTAGTGATGTGATTGGTCAACATGCCGCCGTGCTCTATTTCAGATTGCCTCAAGGCTGGGCAGTTGCTGGTGAGGACGACCAGTTTCACTTTGCCCTCTCTGACCATTTTCAGAGTCGGCTGGAATCCTAGCCGGTACTTTCTACTTTCCATAATGACTTGGAGCCTGGAGTCGATCAACTCCAGTGACTTTTCCTCTTCCTCGAGGCCACCATCTTCCTGCCTTATGTGTGGGACAGCCCCAACCAAGAGCAGCTCCCAAGATGGCGAGAGCAAGAAAGGGTCATTATTATTTTTTTTTTAAATAGCCCTTTTTATTGCTAACAGTTTCAAAGACTTGTGGAGATTTCTTTTTACTTTGTTAAATTGGTTAAGATACCTTAAATTAGCCTTTAGATAAGAGTTTATCTTAAGAATGCTCTGTTTTAAGAGATGAGATAAATTCGGATCTGGAAGCAAGAAGACCTAGAACAAACACCTCTCTCTAATTCCAATCCAATGGAACCCTTAGGCTGAATTCTATCTCTTAAAAAAAAAAAAAAAAGCTGGGATGTAAGGGTGGAGAAAAGAAAGCTGATAGTGACTCACTCCAGTTTTTGGAAGGAGGTGGATCATGCTTCCACCCCCTGCAAGCCTAGTGCTGGTAACTCCCACTTTGGAAGATGAGGCAGGTCTTTTTTTTTTTTTAATTTATTTATTTGACGGAGAGAGACACAGTAAGAGAAGGAACACAAGCAGGGGGAGCGGCAGAGGGAGAAGGAGAGGGAGAAGCAGGCTTCCCGTTGAGCAGGGCCCTGGGATCATGACCTGAGCTGAAGGCAGACGCTTAATGACTGAGCCACCCAGGTGCCCCTAGGCAGATCTTGATATGAAAAAAAGTTTGTTTTTTTTAAAGATTTTATTTATTTATTTGAGAGAGAGAGCACAAGCCGGAGGGGGGAGTGTGGAGGACAGTAGGCAGAGGGAGAGGGAGAAGAAGCCTCTCTGCTGAGCAGGGACCCTGACTCGGGACTCGATACTTGATCCCAAGGACCCTGGGATCACGACCTGAGCTGAAGGCAGACGCTTAACCGACTGAGCCACCCAGGCATCCTGACATGAAAAAAGTTTTAAGTAGTGTCCTACCCTAGTACAGAAGCTAAATTCTTTGTTAGCTTCTAGATTGCACAGTTAAGATGTAAAAACAGCAAATACCCATTACACTCAAAGGCTTTAAAAATGCACATATCTTTTGGGGAGCAATTTCAATTTCAGAACTCTATCTTGAGAAATAAGGATATGTGCAAAAATTGAACTACTTACTAGGCAGATCATCTCAGCTGTGTCCAGTATTTTCGCCATAAGCACCTTTGCCGTAGACATCTTTGCCACAGACATTTTTGCCCCATAATAATTGGCTGTAAGGCAATTTCGCCATGAAAGATAAAATAACTGGTTGACAGTTTGGTTCCATTTCTCCATTGGCAACGTTCCCATTTTTATAGTATATAAATCTTAGCTAGCTCTCATAATGGTCTATACAGCGATGAGTAGACATGGTGGTCTCAAAATAGTAGATGATAAATATATACATCAACTTGTTAGAAAATACGGTGATAAAACTTACTAGAGGTGTGAAATAAAAGAGTATAAAGCCAAATTGCGTACTAGACTATACTAGAAAATGATAACATATCAGTTATAATGCTAACAAAGCTCAGTAACAAATGCATCCCAGAGTTAGCATTTCTTCCACATTTCCCATGGAACTTTGGAACGTCTGTCAAGGGGCCATGTGACAATAGGCAAAGAACAAACAACCATGTCAAAGGCTTTCACAACCCAGTACAAAGCTCAGTTACAAATATACATCCTGATACTTGGAAAACTGATACTTCTCTTAAAGTAGGAAGAAATTAATAATTAATTTTATTAACTTTTTTCATGTTTCATTATGTCCTTTTTAATATCTCTTTTTTATTTTTTCCTTATTTTATCTTTTATGACAAAATTGCCTTATGATCAATTAGTTATGCAGTGAAAATGTTTGCAGTAATGCAAAGATGTCTACAGCCAAGATGTTTAGAGTAAGACTACCTAGAGCACAGCCCAGCTATATTTATCACACAGAAATAGTAAAAGCAGCCTACATATCCAATAATAAGAGTTTAGTTAAATACATCCATAGGAGGTATACTGTTTATGTTTAAAGTAATGTTATAGGTAAATATTTATTAATGTGATAAGATTTCTAAAGTTTTATAAATTAGGAAAGACAGTCTGATTGGGACATCCTAATCTCACCTCTTATTATCTCATTATTTTCTTGAGTAACATAGAATGTCTGTGGTAAAGTTGACAATTTATAAGAGATCAGTAGTGACCTGAGGGTCAAAAGGTAGCCTTCATCGACTCAAAATAGTTAACATTACCTTAAATTTTGCTAATAGAAGATTGTATCTTCCCTCTATTAGTATGTAAATAATTTATACATTTGCAGCATAATTTGAATTATTTCTGTGCTGATAACTCTCCATTTGCCTCAGATCCAGTCTCTGAACTCTGCAACCCCAGGTATTGATCACAGCAGGACGCATCACTCAGGTTCCCTTGCTGGCTGGCTTCTTAGTTGGTCTGGCCAATGGGAGGCACCAGCATGAGAACAGGTGTCAGGAGGAGGTAGATAATCATGGTATTTTTCCTTAATCCCCCCCTGCTTGGGTGCTGTGCCTTTGGCGGGAGCTGTGTCTCTCCATGAGGGTTTAGGAACATGTCATTGTTAGTTCTGAGTCCCCCCACCATCCTTTGGTATTCCCATAGCTTTAATCATGCCTCTTTAAGTAGTGGCTTTAATAAAGGCTCTTTATTTAAACCCTAACAACAACAACAACAAAGATTTCTAAAGTTTATTAAGGACAAACACTGGTGACAACCAATATGTGCTCAATGGTTCCAATTTTGTAAAAATAAATAAATGTGTGAATATAAGCATGGTTTTAGAAGCTCTTAAAGGGCTTCTGGTTCAAGGTGGTAGACTGAGTAGATGCATTTCATCTCCTCTTGCTCTCCAAACCCACTAAAATAATTTTAAAACACACACATTCACGGGGCACCTGGGTGGCTCAGTTAAGCATCTGACTCTTGATTTTGACTCAGGTCATGATCTCAGGGTAAAGAGATCAAGCCCTGCATTGGGCTCCCCGCTCAGTGGGGAGTCTGCTTGAGATTCTCTCCCTTTCCCTCTGTCCATCCCCCTGCTCTCTCTCAAATAAATAAAATCTTTAAAAAAAAAAAAGTTTTAATTAAAAAAACCACAACATTCACAAAGAACATAGTTTATAAAAGTGCAGAAAGGAACTCCCAACCCAATACTGGGTCTTGCTCCTTTTCTCAAAGTAGAAAGAATGCCAAGGAGGCAACCCTGTAGGGAGCCTTCTCACTCTTGAGAGCTTTTTCTGTATCTTCACTTAATAAACTTGTATCGCTTTACTCACTCTCCTTTGTCCACAAGATTCATTCTTCCACTCAGTGAGACAAGAACCTAGCTCTCCAGCTTCAAAGCAACACACTTTTTTTGTGGAGCACCAGTATTCCCACAAATTCACAGTAGTGGTGTTATGTGCCACCAAAGTGACCAAGGGGGCCTTCGGTGACATGCCAATTTGCAGGGACTGCCCTTCAGCATCTAAAGCCATCACAATTCCAACTCTGAGCCTGTTCTGGAGGAAGCAGGGGCTGCTCTCTACAAACAAGTCCCTTGACATTCTCCTCTGTTCCTTGGAGTTATTAAGGGGGGCAAGATGGGATTCAAAGGTTTATTATTGTATTTGCATCTAGAACTTGAAAATAAAGGTTAAATGCAAATGCACTTGGGAAAAAAAAAAAAAGAAAGAATGCCAAGGAATGAGACAAGAGGATGGAAAAAGATTTCTACTTTTTATTTCATACTTTCTCTACTATTTGAATTTTTTCATTAGTATGTATGTATTTTTGTAACTTTAAAAGCTATTGAAGGATAGATACAAATGTATTATTAATACAGTAGCATCACATTTAGCATTATCTTCACTAGGATTCACTTAAACTTAGTAAGAGTAGGTGGCAAAAGAGAAAGAATAAAGGGAGAGGGAACGTGCAGAAAGAAAGGAGGGGAGAGCAAGTGAGAACATATTAAATGGTATGGTGATTTCTGCCTTACCTTCCGTTCAGTTAGCTTGAACTTAACCCAAAGTAAATATGAAGGAGGTAATGTGAATTTGAACCATTTCTGGTCCCCTGTGCTTTTCATGCTTTGAGTATCTAGTCATGCTGAGTGTGATTCTAGTCTTAACAGAAAATTTTATTTTGTTTCTTTACATTTAAATAACATGGCTTATAAATACAACTATGTCATTAGCTGCTCAACTGAGGAATGTTGCTTCCTAAGTCAACTGAGTGACTTAGGGTATTTTCAAGGGTAATTATCATTCCTCCATGAATTTAGAAGTTAATTCCCAAAACAATGGAAAGCCACTGTAGAAATTAGTAATCAGTGGTGTATTAAGGTGTTTTTTGTTTTCTCCTCCTCTCTCTTTTGTCATATTTTCTATTTGAAATATGAGAAAGTCTTCCTTTTTGAATAAGAAGACTGTATTAAAAAAAATTTTTTTAACAGTACCTGTAGCTCTCATTCCACCTTTACCTGGCTAGTGGACATCCAGTCGCTTCTCTTTTCCAAAGGCAACAGGTTTCATGACTCAACTCCAAGAGATATCTCCTTTCCTCCTGCCACCCCAAATGGAACACTTTTTAAGTAAAAAGATACTATAGCATCCCAATTTTATGCCTTACAAAATTCACTCAATCCGCATCTGTGTTAATGATGTGTATAACTAGCCCCTCAATTGTTTGTCTTTTCCTTATATAAAGTGCTTCATGAAATTTTAAGAAACTCAAATTTATAGGGGCAACTGGGTGGCTCAGTCGGTTGAGCAGCCAACTCTTGGTTTTGCCTCAGGTTATGATCTCAGGGTGATGGGATCCACCCCGTGTCTGGCTCCACACTCATCAGGGAGTCTGCTTGTGGATTCTCTCTCCCCCTCTCCCTCTGGCCCTCCCTACCACTCTCTCTCTCTCAAATACATAAATAAATCTTTAAAGAAAAAGAAACTCAATTTATATTCATCTGTAGGAAAATTGTTTTTTGGGAATTTGAAATATACATAGAAAAGGCCATTTGTAGCAGAAACATTAAAGAGGCTACTACTTTATTTTATAAATTAAATAGTCATCCAGGGGCACCTGGGTGGCTCAGTCGTTAAGCGTCTGCCTTCAGCTCGGGTCATGATCCCAGGGTCCTGGGATCGAGCCCCGCATCGGGCTCCCTGCTCTGCAGGAAGCCTGCTTCTCCCTCTCCCACTCCTGCTTGTGTTCCCTCTCTCGCTGTGTCTCTGTCAAATAAATAAATAAAATCTTTAAAAATAAATAAATAAAATTTAAAAAAAAAAGTCATCCAAGAAACTTCAGAGAGCGTAGAAGAGGAACTCACATACCGATGATTAATCTGTGCTTCCGCGGGCAAAATTGAGCAATCAGGGTTGGGCTGTCCCCAGAGAACAACTTTGAAATCCTGGAAGGGCAATTGAGCACTTATCTCAGAGGCCTGTGGGATAGCCAAATCCTTTGGATACTTTAGAAGTTAGAGAATAAGAAACATCTGAGGGCTGCCTGCTCTTTCAGAGGGCCAAGCCCTGATGAAATCTGTCTAAACTGATAGCCTGACCAGGTTGCGGGGTTAATGATTTGGGTCTATAGAAAGTGAGACTCCAAGACTGTCTGTTCTCTATGGAAGATAGATACTTGGATATAGATACCTAATCACAAGTTAAGGATCCAGTTTTAATTCCTTATTATGTGATGCAGAACACTTTACTTAATCTCCTGTACCCCTTTATTTTTATAGATTCAAAATGGAAAACATACTCTTTATTTTGCATATTAAATGAGAGGTTCCTTATGGGTATACAGTGCTGGGGTCCCAAGGTGTAACAGTAAGCTTTGAAATATATATTTAGGAAAAGGTAAAACACTCTATCTACAGCGAAGATGTTGGGCCTCTTTAGTGTGGGAGGTAGCCCACAAGCAGTTCCTGATGAGCCCAGTGGGAAGCCTGGAAACATTTTCATGTTCCCCTTTGGCATTTTGCAACTTGTTTACTTGTTAAATTAATACCTTGGCAACAAGAATCTGATTTTTCTTGCATAGAATCCATCTCTAAGAAAACGCACACCTAGAAGCTGTCAAGAACAATTTGCTTGCCAAGTTAGAGTGAGCCCATTGACAGGGTTGGCATGGATCAGCCTTAATCCTTTCTCAGGGCACTGAAGCAAAAGACAGAGGGGAATAGCTGTCAGGGGTTTTCGTGTGAATCCCATTCTGCCTGACTGTTCACAGGAGGCCTGCAGCACAGCCACCTCCCCTGTCATCTGATATTAGGACTGCTGGGGTGCTTTACAGCAAGCTCAGCTGAACCGTATTTGAAGACTCTCAAACAGCTTGCAAGCCCAGATAAAAGTTCTGAAAATCCTTCTTGAGACAAAGGTCTCTCTCCTCAGATTCACTGAGATGCCTGACCACTTTGTTCATCACCTCCAAAATCTCAGACTTGCTGCTAAACTACTTACCTAATACCCACCTGCACCCCCAGACTCACTACAACTTGTCTAGGACATCCCATCCATTGCACCATTTCACCCAAAACTCAGGTATGCTAAAATTCCTTTCCAGCTCGGACTCTGCTCAGCAGGTCCAATGCCATTCTCACCACTATTCCCACGTCCCATCCCTACCAAACCTGCTGGGTGGGACCTATCCTGGATCTCCACCCTCCACTCACCCACTTCACCCTACCCCACTGGCCTTTGGTCTAGTCAGTGCCCACTTGCAGAAGGCCAAAGTGTCGGCTCTGCAAGGCTGTACCACTCTTTTTGCCCCTTACTCACCTATGTGATAGACCTCTGGCATATCCCTTAGAGTCTACAATATTTGATAAGAGAGATGTCAAAGGCATATTTTCTGCTCCTCCTGCGCTTTAATTCCTCCTTCTTTTCCTAATTCTGAGAAGGGGACTGAATAGGGAGATACCAAATTGATTTGGAGAGGATGAACTAAATGTGCTTAGCTTATGGAGTCTGGCCTCCGTGGGAGGGACTGGAATCCTACCCATCCAACTGTGATATCCAATTTTAAGCTGTAAGCATCTCAAACAAAACAGTTGTGAAAATACCCAACTTCTTATGAGAGCGAGATCAAACGAGGTAATGGATGTGAAAACACTTTGCTTTGCCAACTGTAAACTATTTAAAACAGATAAATCACATTAACAATCGTTGTAGTGATTCTTTTCAGAAGGAAACAGCCAAGACCTTGAATGAGTGGAAAAGCCAGTACATCTCCCCTCTCCTGCCTCCTTCTCCCTAGCCCCACCCCTCAAATTCCAACACTCACTGCTTTCCTATCACACCCAAATCTCCCACTCCTTTTTCCTCACCATGATTTCCTTACACCCTCCAGCACCAGGAGAAACTTCTCAACTAGCTGTTGATTTCATCGGATTATACAAATTCACAATAAGGTGTGAATGGGGATTAATTCTGGAATACATTTATGTTTTAAAAGAATTTGTTTATTGAAGGAATTGCGTATTGATAGAATGGTCTGTAGAGGAAAAAGGGAAAATGACTTTTTTATGTAGCTTTGGTTTATTTTTTCAGATTTTAAATTAAAACATGTGATAGCAGAAATGTATTCATATTTTCACCAAAAAAATGTACAAAAATGTGCACAGGCACATTATTCATAGTAGCCCAACCCAGAAACAATAGGAATGTTCATCAGTAGAATAGATAAAGTGTAATCTATTCACATAATGGAACACTACACAGCAATGAGAATGAAGGAACTAAAACTTTGTACAACAACATGGATAAATCTCACAAACGTAACAGTGAGTAGAGGAAGCCAGGCACAAATGAGTACACACCATATGATTGCATTTATATAAAGTTAAAGTCAGGGGCGCCCGGGTGGCTCAGTTGGTTAAGCATCTGCCTTCAGCCCAGGTCATGATCCCAGGGTCCTGGGATCGAGTGCTGCACCAGGCTCCCTGCTCAGCGAGGAGCCTGCTTCTCTCTCTCCCTCTGCCTGCTGCCCCCCCTGCTTGTGCGCTCTCTCTCTGACAAATAAATAAATAAAATCTTTTTAAATAAATAAATAAAGTCAGGAGCAGCTGAGTGGCTCAGTTGCTTGAGTGTCCAACTCTTGATTTGGGCTCAGGTTATGATCTCAGGATCCTGGAATTGAGCCCCAAGTTGGGCTCTGAGCTCAGCAGGGAGTCTGCTTAAGGATTCTCTCTCTCCTTCGCCCTCTGCCCCTCCCCGTGCTCATGTACACACATGTGTGCACTCTCCCTCTCTCTCTCCCTTCCTCTCTCAGATAAATAAGTGAATCTTATATAAAGTTAAAGTCAGACAAAATGAATCTCTGATGTTAGAAATCAGGATTGTTCACCCATTTGGTGGGGAGGTAACAGTGACTAGGAGAGAGACACAAAGGCAACTTCTGAGGTTGTAAGAATGTTCTATTCCTTGATCTGAGGATTGGTTACATAGCTATACAGATTATGTGAAAATTCACTGAGCTGTATACTTATGTATGCAAGAATACATACTTAAATTAAAACCTGCATACATGTTAAACTTACGTAGAGCAGGCATGTTATACTTAAAGGTTTATTTAAAAACTAGCAATACATGTTTACTGTAAAAAATCTAAAATTTTAGAAAATATGTAGTGTTAAAGGACAGCTTTCAAAAAAGATAAAATCATGGGGTGCCTGGGCGACTCAGTCGTTAAGCGTCTGCCTTCGGCTCAGGTCATGATCCCAGGGTCCTGGGATCGAGCCCCACATCGGGCTTCCTGCTCAGCAGGAAGCCTGTTTCTCCCTCTCCCACTCCACCTACTTGCTATATCTCTCTCTGTCAAATAAATAAATAAATAATCTTTAAAAAAAAAAAGATAAAATCGTGACTCATACAAATATACAATGAACACATATCAAAGATTTTATTTAACTCATTAATTAATGAGGGAACCAGTAAGGTGTTATAACCAGTTAAAATGGATTTGAATTATGGAAACTTTTATTATCTACCAGACAAAATTAATTTCCATTGCATTAATGGAATCATTTACATAGCTACAACAGGAAATATTTGCATTCCTATCAATTTTCTACATGTTAACCTCTTTCTCTACAAAGTTGTAAAATAATCTAGCCAAGGACAATGAAAGCAAAAATAACCAGAATGGATGAGCTAAATTTCACCTGCTAAATTTCAAAGATTTTTTTATAATAGAGTAATACCGAAACAACCTGTAATTCTTGTAGTCAGAGATAACATATACAAATTTTGTGCCATATTTTTTTAATGTTTACTTATTTGAGAGAGAGAGTGAGAGAGTCTCAAGCAGACTCCCCGCTGAGTGTGGAGCCCAATTGAAGGCTCGATCTCATGACCCTCGGATCATGATTTGAACTGAAATCAAGAGTCAGACGCTTAACCCAATTTTGTGCCATATTTTTTAAGATCACGTGAGAATTGTCTTACATCTATAACAAAATTTTCCTAACTAAAAAAACAAAAAGCTCACTTAACTGTTTCCATATTGAGTACAGATTTTTCCTTTGTTCCAGAAAGCATTTGTTCACATTTCTGATTATTTCCTTAGCATACTTTCTTAGGAGAAAAAATACTAGATCAAAAAATATGATCACTTTAAGGCTCTTGATACATATTGTCTAATATTATAGGACTAGTTCGGAGCACATAGTTAGGTTGGAGGAGCCTAACAGGGCTACCTGCATATTCCGGGACCTACTCCTGCCCATAAGATTTCAGGAGGAAAACATGTGTTTACAGTCTTGCAACTACCCACCATCTGCCCTCTTCTTTGCTTCTGGACTTCACCAACATTGAGCAAAACCTAGTCATTGGCTGAGGAAAAAGCATGGGTTGGCATAGCAAACTACCGAAATCTCAGTTTAGACCCAAATTCATGACTGCAAGAGGGCTGTCTGCACTGATGTCTTCATCTGTATTGGGTTATCAATTCCTGGAGGAATTCTTCAGAACACAACTCCAACCCCACTTCTTCCATAGGACTTCCTGTGTTCACATGTATTTTCTGATCTGTTTGCCAGTCTGGATTTAAAATATTCTATAAGCTACATGTCTACATGTATTTAAACGTGAGACCTGAATTATTCAATTATTCAGCAGTGTTTATCATTGCCTGTTAAGTGCCAGGGATAGTGGTGTGCTAGGCCTGGGGTAGGTGGTAAGCAAAACAGACTTGTTTCTGTACTGTCCAAAAAGTATGGTTACTACATAATATATAAGCTATAACCATATATATGGAGTGAACCCTGTACATTTTAATGTCAGGGTATTTATTGTTTTATTGTATTTGTTGATTGTTCTCAGGAGGTAGGTCTTCTCTTTCCAAGTAGATAAGACGCTCCTTGAAGTCAAGGGCCATGTCTTTACTTCTCTGGTATCTTCTAAAATACTGAGCTTTTTTAATAGGTGCCCAGTAGAGAGCAAACCAACTGAAAACATTAGTGCCTCTTGTCTGCATGGATCAAGCAAGCTATTCCTTCCAGCTCTTCAATATCTCTTAGAATCTCTGCGGGAATAAGTAACAAATGATTGAGAAACATTAATTTATTATGTAAGTTGTCATTTTAAATTTTGTATCTTCACCAACAGGTGGCACCATCAATTTTAAAGTTATATTTTATATTGTTAGAGCCCCAAATTATTAAGTATGGAATTCATTCAGTAAATGTTTATTGGCCACCTTCTATGTGTAGGCTGCCCAGCTGGCCACCACTAACAGTAAAAAATAAAATACTACAGATATGCTTTTCATGTTTCCTTTTCCAATAATACCCTAAAGGACATTTCACTGCCAGATTTCATCCTCATTTTAAAAATAACATCTAATTCTTGGGTAATGACTCAGAAACGACAGGTTTTTGTTTTTGTTTTTGTTTTTTAAGATTTTATTTATTTATTTGACAGAGAGAGAGAGACAGCGAGAGAGGGAACACAAGCAGGGGGAGTGGGAGAGGGAGAAGTAGGCTTCCTGCCGAGCAGGGAGCCTGATGCGGGACTCAATCCCAGGACCCTGGGACCATGACCTGAGCCGAAGGCAGACTCTTTTTTTTTTTTTTAAAGATTTTATTTATTTATTTGAGAGAGAGAGAGAATGAGAGACAGAGAGCACGAGAGGGAAGAGGGCAGAGAGGGAAGCAGACCCCCTGCTGAGCAGGGAGCCCGATGTGGGACTCGATCCCGGAACTCCAGGATCATGACCTGAGCCGAAGGCAGTCGCTTAACCTACTGAGCCACCCAGGCGCCCCAGAAGGCAGACTCTTAATGACTGAGCCACCCAGGAGCCCTGGAAATGACAGTTTTACAGTTGTGTGTGTGTGTGTGTGTGTGTGTGTTCCAACTCAACCTAATATCTTTTTTTTTTAAAGATTTTTTTTTATTCTTATGTTAATCCCCATACATTACATCATTAGTTTTAGATGAAGTGTTCCATGGTTCATTGTTTGTGCATAACACCCAGTGCTCCATGCAGAATGTGCCCTCCTCAATACCCACCACCAGGCTAACCCTCAGTTTGTTTCCTGAGATTAAGAATTCCTCATATCAGTGAGATCATATGATACATGTCTTTCTCTGTTTGACTTATTTCGCTCAACATAATACCCTCCAGTTCCATCCACGTCATTGCAAATGGCAAGATCTCATTCCTTTTGATGGCTGCATAATATTCCATTTCAACCTAATATCTTATTTAAAAGCAGAGAGAGCAATGCAAAGTTAAATAAAAAGCAAACCAGAAAAATCTGGATGGGGGGGATGGGGATTCAATCTGCAGAATTTAATCCACATTGGCTTTTTAATTAACATAATTTACCACTTCTCAGTGAAAGGAACTTTCTTTCCTTTGGGGAGATAACAGAAGTGTGATCCAGGCATGACAGAATTATTTCTACAGTATCTAAGGCTGCACAGTCCCATCTGGAGATAATAAAAGGTCCCATTCCTCTCTGTTTATTTCATTTCCAAAGGTTCATGTTCTGGAATTGCCTGAGGTGGCAAACTGTGGAGCATTTGCCAGCCAGAGAGGGCTGCAGCCTGAGAACTACTCAGGAAGTCTCTCGTGCCCACTACAACTCATCTAAGGTCTTCTCAGAATGGAAACAGGTCCCTTCTACCCCTCCCAAGGACATTGCCTTCTCCACAGGCTGAACGGGGGCAAAAAGCAACAGGGAGGGGCCTCCTTGGGGAAATGGAACTGTAGTACTTGCATCAAACACTGTATAATAGTCATTAATTTACCCACCTACTGATGAGAGAAAAGGAAACATTTGACCAAGTCTGTGCCTCTTCTCACTGAGCTTCTTTAAAGTGCAATGAATGGCATTAGGTACTTTGGGAGATGCAAAGATGGAGCATCCAAGGATTTTTGCCATCCTTGTCTAGCAAACCACAGTAAGTCTCATGTAGTAGTGGTGAGAAGTGTGGGCTCTGGGGCTCTATTCATTTGAACCTTGGCTTCACCACTAATGCATTCTTGAATAAATTATTTAATCCCTCCGTGCCTCAGTTTTCCCAACCTGCAAAATGGGGATGATAGTAGTTACCTCATAGAGTCTTTAGGAGAATTAAATGAAATAATGTGTTAAGATTTTAACAAAGGATGTCTATTGTTAATACAAATAACTTTTTTTTAAAAAAAGATTTTATTTATTTATTTGACAGAGAGAGACACAGCAAGAGAGCGAACACAAGCAGGGGGAGTGGGAGAGGGAGAAGCAGGCTTCCCGCAGAGCAGGGAGCCCGATGTAAGGCTCGATCCCAGGACCCTGAGATCATGACCTGAGCCGAAGGCAGACGCTTAACAACTGAGCCACCCAGGCGCCCCACAAATAACATTAATACAAAAGGAAATGTTAGGTGTCCAGAGGTCTAGATAAAGAGCTACAAAATCTCAGAGACTGGAGCAATAACTTTTTGGGGGGGCAAAGCAGAGCAAAGCATTCATTGATGGCTTTATGAAAGTGGCATTGTGATTGAGCTTTGAAGAATAAGTAGTATTCACAAATGAAGAGATGGGGGAAAGGAGGGTACTCCCAGAACATAGACTGTAAACAAAGGTGGTGGGACAAGGAGGTAAAAAAGCAGAGTGTTTGTAACAGAAATAGTAGTTCAGTTTAGCTGGTATAAAGGCACTTGAAGGGAAAATGAGTGGTGAAAAAGTTAGCTCTAATAATAGGTTGGAGCTATGTCCAGGGCATGTATCAGGCAATGGAGTTTGGACCTTTTACCTTGGGCCACAGGGTTAGGACTTCAACAAAGCTATCTGGGGGAACACAGTTCAACCAAGGAAAGAAGAATAGTGTGAAGCAGGGGGAGAAGGGGAAGAATGGGGGCTGGTCAGTGTGGCAGAGGTGCGGGTAGAATTTCTGAACACTCGGGGATGGTGGAGGGGCTTTTGGCCTCAAATGGGTCTGAGTTTGGGATGATTATATTGGTTTATACAGATATAATTATATCTCTAGCTTTAGAACGTCATTTTTTTTTCTTTTTTAACCATCAGGAATTGACTTGGATATGTAAGTCAGGTGCTTTACTAAAGCTCCAGTGTACCTGGACCTGGTCTTATGCTGAGGCTCGGGATGCTACTCTGGTGGGAAGTGGGAGGCTAGGGAACTTGTCCTAAAGCTGTTTTATGGCAAACCCATCATATCTATATGGTTTGTTGTCATTTGAGGTGACTTAGGGTTAGAAGAGCTGATGGGGGGAAAGGGGCCATACTTCTAACCAACCTTCGGACTTCCATTGGTCTCTAGCTTATCCTTTCATCTTGCTGACCTTTCAAGATCTGTTGTAACTAAACTGAACCTGTTAGTTGGAAATGGAACCAAGACTATGTGGTTTTCATGTTCTCAGACTGTCTTGCTGGATCTTTGCCCATCAACAGAGAGAGAGAGCAGGGTGTGTTAACTTTTCTAGAACAGCGGTTCAAGCATTTTGAAGCAACCTGTAGCAGCCGCAGTCTTGCATAAGGTGACACAGGACTTACCAGCCTTGGAAAAGGTGGATGAAGAACCACACGCAACGTAACAACACAGCCTGTGTCGTAACAACTCACACAAACAAGATACACGTTAAATTAAGTACAGTAGAGGGGCACCCGGGTGGCTCAGTCGGTTAAGCATCTGCCTTCCACTCAGGTCATGATCCCGGGGTCCTGGGATGGAGCCCTGTGTCAGGCTCCCTGCTCAGCGGGGAGGCTGCTTCTCCCTCTCTCTGTCCCTCTGTGCACTCTCTCTCTCTCTCAAATAAATAAATAAATTCTTTTTAAAAATAAAAAAAAATTAAGTACAATAGAATGGTTGCTTCTAGGCAGAGGGAGGAGAATGGGAGGACGTGTAAATAAAATGAGATGATAGATAGATGATAGATAGATAGATAGATAATATAAATAGACAGACAAAAAGAGGGGTCTTGCAGGGACTGATGAGGAGAGGGTACTAGGGAACAAGGAATGTGAGAACTAAGTAAAATAATCCCCATAAAATGTTTAGCAAAACACCTGGTCCACAGTGTTCAACTGATGTTAGTTAGCCCCCGTTGTCATAGTCATCCTCATTATCATCACCGTCATTTCTTTACATGGCCAATACCATTCCTGTAGTAAAAGAGAGAGTTAGAGACTGTTTCCCACAATGGAAAGACAATGCTTTCTCTTATACTAATTCTACCTCCAACATTTCCTTTTGTGTAATCTCAGGCAAGTTACTTATCTCAGTGCTGGCTTCCCTACGCAAGCCTCCTGTACATCATCAGCATTAAATCTCATTCTTGGCACATCACTCCTCTGGAGGCTCCTTTGGAATCTCCATTCTTAGGCCATATTAGTTATTATGGAGGATCCGAAGAGAAGGCATCAGCCTAACGCTCAGGGAAGTCACCTTAGTCCTAGTGAAATCAGCAGACCCCTTAGGCATACCATGCCCTATAACACAAAGCCCATCAACGCAGCCTACAATGTGTAGCCCAAATAAGGGGTCATTGGAAACTATCGGTGTTACATGGAATCAGAGAGGCCCAACCAAGATGGGATAATCCAGGTCATCCACCATTGTCCCAAGGATTCTTTTTTTTTTTTTTGAGTAGGCTCCATGCCTAGCATGGAGCCCAAAGCAGGGCTTGAACTCACAACCCTGAGATGAAGACCTGAGCTGAGATCAAGAGTTGATCGCCCAACCGACTGAGCCACCCAGGCTCCCCTATTGTCTCAGAGATTCTACTTGTCTTGTTCTGACTTTGTATTTTCTATCTTGTGTCCGAGTTACCCAGGACTCGCTTTGTGTCAGGTGTTGTACTGTTTTACCTGTATTCTCTCATTTAGTCTTTATAAAAACCCTGTGAGGAATGCACTGCTCACGTTACCATTTTATGGATGAGGAAAATCAGGCATAGGGTTATGGAGGAATTGACCCCAGTGACACTACTAGTTAAGTGGCTAAGCCAGAAGCTGACCCTAACAGCCTACAGGAGAACCCTACTACTATACAGTCTCTTCGTAATTCCTAGGGAGTTTGGCAGTTCAGGTCAAAATGGAAACTGGACATAATCTTTAATCCAGCAATTTCACCTAATGAATTTATCTGATAGATCTGTTTGACTTGTTGTTTGAATGCCTATAATGACAAAAGAGAAAAAAAGGTAAACATCTGTTTACACGGGACTGGTTAAGTAATTTATGCTACGTAACTGCAATGGGGTGATACAGACTCATGAGAAAGAGGGGCACCTGGGTGGCTCAGTTGGTTAAGCATTTGACTCTTGATCTCAGCTCAGGTCTTGATGTCAGGGTCATGAGTTCAAGCCCTGTGTTGGAGCCTACTTAAAAGAAAAGAAAAAGGATAATGCAGGCTTATATGCATTAATATGAAATTATCCCCAAGATATCATCTTAGCTGAAAAAATAAGTTTGCACAATTATATATATTTAAAAAGAGATTATAAAACAGTGTATATAGCATGCTATCATTAATACTCTTTAGAAAGAGATGGATACACACATATACACACAATTGTCGTTTTATCTACAACAAATATCTCTAGAGGCATATATAAGAAATTGGAACTAGAGCTTATCTCTGATGAACAGAACAGGAGGACTGGAGAGCTCCTGGGGGAGGCAAAATACTTCTCACCCTTTCTCATAAATGTATATTGCCTTTTCAATAATTATTTTGAAAGAGAGGGAGCAAGGAAAGAAGAAAGACTCTGAGATACGGAGGCTTCAGACCCTTCTCTGAGGTTCCAGATCATTACTGGGTTTCTGGGGAAACATGGTTTAGCATCGCTGGCTAGCATTGTTTGAGTGCTTGCTTTGTGGCCACTTCTGTGCTAGAGCTTTGTGTGCCTTATCGCAGTTAAACCTCACAACGATACAGATAATTTTATCTTACCTCCGTTTTCCAGATTACTCTCAAGCAGATCTGAGTCTGCAGAGCAACCGGAACAGATCCTCCAGAAGTAATAAAAATCTAGAGTAGGCCTCCTCACCACTCCCATCCCTATTCCATTCAGTTGTTAAGGATACCGAAGGTGTCCTAGAACAGTGGTTCTCAAAATGTGGGCTCCAGATCAGCAGCATCATTATCTGGGAACTTGTTAGAAATTCAGATTCTCAGGCCCCAGCCCAGACCTATTGAATCACAAACTACCAGAGGGTGGACCCAGCAATCTCTGAGCCCTCCAGGTGAATCTGATACAAGTTAAAATTTGAGAACCACAGTCTTAGGCCTAGGGCTTCACCTGGGAAATGTTTAAAAATAGCAATATCCGAGTTTTACCTCACCAGAGATTCTGATATAATTGATTTATGATGTGGCCTGGACATGAGATTTTTCATGACTCCCAGGTAATTGGAAACTACTGTGACCTAGACCTTTTGAAGCAGCTCGGCATCTGGGAATGGCTAATGGCACATTTATGGCATAAAATCAAGCTCCAGGGATTAGCAAATATTTAGGAGCATCACAACTTCCCAATTTTAAGTCCTATTCCCTTCTCCAAACCCAGCCCCCTCTCCAAACCCATCACCTAACCCTGCAGGCAGAACAAATGGGTGGGCAGGGCTCTCTGGGTAAGCAGGTATGAGCTTATTAGTTTGAGCACTTTAGTAATATTACTTACTTTAAGCCTATAAATTCAGTCTTTAGTGAATGTTGAAAGGGGCAGGAGAGAAAATATCAAATTGCCCACAAAATAATTGAATAAAGGAAATGAGATCTATAGATGGCATAGTAAAAGCCTAACATTAGCGGCTCAATATTTCTTGGACTTAAATATTTTATCCTGAAGGTCACATCATGTCACATGGTACATCTCCAGCATAATAGGGGTTCAACTGGCATTTGTCTAATAAATGAGTCCACTAATTAATAAATTTATGAACGGTTGCAATTGAGGGAGAGGCTGATTCTGTCTTTGGCATCCACTGCCCAACTTACTACCAGTGCTGTTCTGGGAGTGAAGCATGGGAACAAAAGTCCATTGGCAATAAATGTGCTAGGATCAGGTGAGAGAGCTGAATGTCACCTGAGAAAGACTAAAAACCCAGATGGGGGAGGAAAGGGGCAAAGCAGGTGTGGGGGTCATAAGAGCTGGCAACCAAATATTTCCAGGTCTCCTCCCCCTGATACAGTGGGGATGGCATATCCCCACCCGTGATCTTGTGATTTAAAAGAAATATGTATTTGGTCATTCGGATGCCTAAAATATATTTCTCATATATATCTGGTCTTTGTCCACAATTCCTGACTCACAGCTCCCAGAGGTGTCTCTCGTTATGTTAATGAGGTGACTTTTGGACCTCCCCTAGGGCTGGGGCCCGATTGGCAGGAGAACGAACCATGTGACTGGAGGGTTGGAACTTTTAGTTCCACATGCCCAACCCCACCCCTGACCTCTGAGGAGGGGAGAAAGCCAGGAGATTGACTCAATCGCCAGTGGCCAATGATTTAATCAATCGTGCCTATGTAACGAAGCTTCCGTAAAAAACCAAAAAGAACTGGCTTCAGAGAGCTACCGGGTTAGTGAACACGTGGGGGTATTGGGAGAGTGGCACATACCTGGAGAGAGCATGGAAGCTCCCGCTCCTTCCCCCATACCTAGCCCTATGCATCTCTTCCATTTGGATTTCATCTGTATCCCTTATCATATCCTATTATTATAAATTGGTAAACATAAGTGTTTCCATCAGTTCTGTGAGCCTCTCTAGCAAATTAATTGAACCCAAGGAGGGGGTCGTTGGAAATGCCAGTCTATAGCTGGTTGGTCAGAAGTACAGGGGACAACCTGGGTTTAGGACTAGAATCTAAAGGGGGGAGGCAGTCTCATGGGCCTGAGCCTTTAACCTGTGGGATCTGACCCTATCTCCAGGTAAAAAAGTTAAGGATTGAATTAAACTGTCAGACACCCATCTGGTATCAGAGAATTTGTTGGCGGGGGAAACACCTCCACACACTGGTGACCAGAAGTGTCAGAAGCGTTCTCTGAAAGTAAGGGACATACACAGGGAACAAAGAGATAGTAGGGAAGAACTGGATATTTTTTTTCCCACTCAGGAAAGAAAAAACTTGAGTGACTTGCTGGGGTCACTGAAAAGAGCTGAAGTGTTGTGCTTTGCTTTGAGAGCCAGTGTGTGATCCGTCCTACTTCTGTGTGGGGTGACCAGCCTTTCTGGTTTGCCTGAGATTGAGGAATTTCCTGAGCTGTGGGGGTTTTAGTACTGAAATCGGGACAGTTCCAGGCATCATTTGGGGTAGAGATCATTCCATCAGCTTGGGGCCAAGGATGAGGGCAATTTGAAGCAGAGCCCCATCAGGCCAGAGACTCAGAACGTTGAGATAACTCACCGGTAGACACATCGCTACTAAGATCAGGGATTGATTTCAGACCACATCTGCCGGACTTCAGAGTCCATAGTCATGACCACTCCACCCAGTGTCTATTGCAGGTATCTTTTTTTTTTTTTTTTCTATTTTGTTTTCATCCTTGGAGACTGAGGTAGGTGAAAATATCAGCTTTCCTAAATTCATTAAATGACATTCATTCCACAAACATTTATTGCCCCCTACTGTATTCAAGGCTCTCTGCCTCAGTGTCATGGGCTAGACAAAAATGAAGAAATGCTATGATTTCTTTCCTCAAGAGACGTATAACGTAGAGGGAAGATATACCGTACCGATTACATCACAGAACAGAAGCTGATATTTTATATCAGCTTTTTATCATTTTATATACTTTTCTGTACTTGGCAAATTGATCACAATAAGCACATGTTAGTTTTATGATTCTAAAAGCATTTATTTTAGAAAGCAACAATTAAAACATTTTAAGTATCTTTATTCCTCAGGTCACCAATTCTCAGTACGATAATAGTAATAGTGGCACCTGGCTGGCCCAGTCAGTAGAGCATACGACTCTTGATCTCAAGGCCATGAGTTCAAACCCCACATTGGGGGTAGAGATTACTTAAAAAAAAAAAAATAATAATAATAATAATAATACCTATCGAAAATATATTAATGCTTTCTTTTTCTGAAGGTCAATACCATTCATTCAAAGATGATGTACAGTTGCACTTATGGCCTTCAGGACAAGGCCTTTGAGATTTCATTCACTGTGCTGACAGATTTCCCACTGTATTCATGGTTCTTCATTTGCCCTGTGTGACCAACGACTCAAGTCTGCATGCCCCCTGGGTAAAATTCTCTGGCATGGATCAGAGCCAGCTACCTGGTCCAAAAGAGGGTAGTCTTTGTTAAGGAATTAAGTGACCAGGCCTTCCTAGAGATCCTTCCCAGTGGTGCAAAGGCATTAAGAATAAAGACTTACCCAGGGGCGCCTGGCTGGCTCAGTCAGTTAAGCATCTGCCTTCAGCTCAGGTCATGATCCCAGGGTCCTGGGATCAAGTCTCGCAACAGGCTCTTTGCCCGGCAAGGAGCCTGCTTCTCCCTCTGCCTGCCGCTCCCCCTGCTTGTGCTCTCTCTCTCTGACAAATAAATAAATAAAATCTTGAAAAAAAAAAAAAAAGAATAAAGACTTACCCAGAGAGAGGGTGGTGACCAGGCATGACCAGGCATGACCAGGCATGCGGCAGAGAAAATTTGAAGCCTGGGGCCTTGAAGATAACTGAGCTCTCTTGCCAGCCCTGGACAAAGAGAGTATAGTTTTGGGGAAAAGCATTACTGTCCTTCTGTCTGCGGTTGGACAGTCTCCAGGGCTGCAGTGAGGTTGTGGTCTCTGAGTACAGTCAATAGTACCCACTGCCCTGGTGGCTGGAGCAGAAGTTAAGCTGCAAATGTATGTGTGTTGGAACTGTTTGGGGAATGGAGGTAGTAATAAGCAAACATGCAAAACCTACTGCTTTGAGATGTTTAGTAACAGCTGTGCTCCCTACAGAACGGGTTTCCTCATTGCCTAGATCCAAGAGGATCTCCTGGGTCCTCCCTGTTAGAATGCTGCGTGTCCACGGAGAGTTTGAGATGAGGAGAGAGGAGGCCATCTTCCAGCGAGGCCCGTGCAGCGATCAGGCAGGACGCTTCAACTGCAGCAGCGGCAGTGAGGTAGTGCAGAGGGCCTGGGGTCTGTCAGAGCCAGGATTACAGGTGACCGAGCTCCCCCTGAGCAAGCCAGACCCAGACCTTTACGTCATCATAACCCGCGCTTGTGACATCTTTGCTCAAGAATAGCACAAGCTGAGGGCGCCTGGGTGGCTCAGTTGGTTAAGCGACTGCCTTCGGCTCAGGTCATGATCCTGGAGTCCCTGGATTGAGTCCCGCATCGGGCTCCCTGCTCGGCAGGGAGTCTGCTTCTCCCGCTGACCCTCCCCCCTCTCATGTGCTCTCTCTCATTCTCTCTTTCTCTGAAATAAATAAATAAAATCTTTAAAAAAAAAAAAAAGAACAGCACAAGCTGAATTTACATGTTCGTCATGTGGAAGGAAAGATGTTGACTGAGACGCTCCTTCATTCTTGAGACATCTCATTTGATAGATAGATGATAGATGATATGAAATATGTATATATATTATAATAATATGTTATCTTATTATAGTACCATACCAGTCAGGATAGGCTAGATAGGCTACATGAACACATATCCCAAAAATACTACTGACTTGACATGATAAAAGTTTACATCTTACATCACAATCCAATGTAGGAAGGGGACACTCTTGGGCGACTCCTCCAAGCGGTGACTTGGCAATTCATCTTAAAATGCCATGAGCTTCAACATATGGCCTCAGCAGTTGCTACAGAGGGAGAAGGGAATATATATAAGACCACACAGGGGGATTTGTGGCTAGGTCTACAAGCACTGTTTGTTACTTCTGCCACATCCCAGCGGCAGAACCCAATCACGTGGCCGCATCCTAACCACAAGGGAGGCTGGAAAGTGTTGGGAAATGTTACCTTTGTGTGCCAGGAAGAAAAAAGGAAACTGATGAGTCTTTTCCACAAGCTTCTATAAGTTGGAGTTACTGCATAAGATTTTCTTCTAATTATGATTTTCATTTGACACTATTTAGGCTGGCTCCTTGCCTTTCGCTATATTTAATGACATCCACCTGGAGCATCCTGTTCTCACAACAGCACTATGAGTTGTCAGGACAGGTGTTATGATACACATTTTATAGACTGAGGACCTGAGGCCCAGAGTAGTTACGTGACTTGGCCAAAGTCACATACTACTAAGTGACAGAGCTCTCTTTCAGGTTAGTGTCTCTCCACTATACTACACTATCTTCCACAGAAGCTCAAACTAGATAAGGCACAGATTTCAGTATACAAACGCAGGTATGCCGAAGTGTGTCTTTACTCCACTATGGTCAACCTACTTTATCTTTTAAGCTCTGGCTCTGTGTTGAAAGGTGTCAGCAATGACTTCCATCATTTGGGTACTTCTCTACCTTTGGAGGTATATCTAACCTTGAGGTGGGATGCAGCAGGGGTGCCCAGGTTATTACAAGGTATTGGAGATCCATTTGTTTCTCAAGTCAGGTGTTTGAGGAGGCACCAACCAAGATGTCTACAGTCCTTTTGTCTTCCCACTGATACTGATGTATCTGTGCCTCCTTCCTGTTCACATGGCCTATTCATGTCCAGCAGCTCCCTGCTACTTTGGAGCCACTCCAGGGCCTGGGAAGTTCTGTAGGCCCACACCACACAGCCATTCTTCTCCCCAGGCTTGTTGCCTTCCTGCGGCAGAAGGGCAGGGTAGGAAGGACTCATTCATGCCTTTGCTCTCTCGATTTTCATCTTTCTCTCCTCCTACCCCAGTGAAGGGAAGTGTTTCTAGTGTTCCGAGGAAGCCCCACTGTCCTCAAACCTTTTCCTTCTAAATCCTTTGGCTATATTCCAAATCCTCTCCAGTCCTCTGAGGGCTTTTATAACACAAAACACAACTCACAGAAGTTTTGTTCTTGTTTTGCTTTTTACCCTATCACATCATTCTTCCACCTCAAGGTAGTGAGACAAGGGCCTGCTGTCCAAGGCATGGAGGTGGGGGTAAGGGAATACCAAGGGAAAAAAAATTTCTTGATCACATGTGTATCACATTTAACTTCATCAGGTCCTTATGAGGTGAAGTCTCTGTGTCATTTTCCTAAAACTAACAGTGAGGCAGGGTGCGGGGGTGGTTCAGTTGGTTAAGCATCTGCCTTTGGCTCAGGTCATGATCCCAGGGTCCTGGGATCAAGTCCTGTGTCCAGCTCCCTACTCACTGGGCCCCTGCTTCTTCTCCCTTTCCTCCCTGCTCATGCTCTGTCAGTATCTCTCTCAAATAAATTTTAAAAATAATAATAAATAAATAAATAACACTAACCCATGAGGCAAAGAAGCATTGATTGATGGGAATTCTTCTGTCAAGGGAACTAGCAGATTAAGCCCCTTCCTGCCTGCTAGGTCTTTAAATGTACTATTTTCCCTCCTCCACCTCAACCCAAATGGCTCCACCCTTGATGGCTTGATCCTACACTCTTGGTGATCAGGTTTTCACTTAAGAATTGGGAACTTGGGGGAGCCTAGGTGGCTCAGATGGTTAAGCGTCTGCCTTCAGCTCAGGTCATGATCCTGGGGTCCTGGGATCGAGTCCTGCATCAGGGGCTCCCTGCCCCGTGGGGAGCCTGCTTCTCCCTCTGCCTCTCTCTCTCTCTGTCTCTCATGAATAAATAAATAAAATCTTTAAAAAAAAAAAGAATTGGGAACTTGGGAGGGGGGGGTGCGCCTGCGCAGCTCAGTCGGTTGAGCGTCTGCCTTCGGCTCAGGTCATGATCCTGGGGTCCAGGGATCAAGACCCACATGGGGCTCCCTGCTCAGTGGGAAGCCTGCTTCTCCCTCTTCCTCTGCACCCGTCCCCCACCCCGTGCTCTCTCTCTCATGCTCTTTCACTCAAATAAATAAATAAAATCTTAAAAAAAAAAAGGATTGGGAATTTGGGGGCACCAGGGTAGCTCAGCCAGTTAAGCAGCCAACTCTAGATTTCGGCTCAGGTCACGATCTCAGGGTTGTGAGATCAGGCCCTGGGTCAGTCCGGCTCCACGCACAGTGGGGAGTCTGCTTGAAGATTCTCACCCTCTGCCCCTCCCCCCACTCATGCATGTACACTCCTCTCTCTCACTCTCAAATAAGTAAATCTTTAAAAAAAAAAAAAAAAAGAAAAGAAAGAGGGGCATCTGGGTGGCTCAGTCGGTTAGGCATCTGCGTTTGGCTCAGGTCATGATCCCAGGGTCGTGGAATCGAGCCCTATGTTGGGCTCCCTGCTCAGCGGGAAGCCTGCTTCTCCCTCTGCCTGCTGCTCCCCCACTGCTTGTGCTCTCTCTCTTTTTCTCTGACGAATAAATAAAATCTTAAAAAAAAAAAAGGAAAGAATTAGGAACCTGGTCTTCTTGGAGGAAGACTCACAGCTTCGAAAGCCTGTCTGTAGATGATTTACTAGTGTTCTAAATGCGGAAAAGGTGATTTGTTTCTCCGAATGTTTTAGTGTTTATCACTTCCCCTGCCTCAGTTATGAGCACACACCCTAGAGTAAATCTGTTCCCCAGGGGGACAGGTCATTGTACGGTAAGCACACCTACAGTGCTGAGAGGAAAAGGAAGGCTTACAACCACGTTAAGTGGGAAGATCACCTACAGCCGGTGAGAGCTGAAGAACTCAGACCAAATAAAGAGATGCTGCCTTAAAGCAAAACCTCGTTTAAAAAATTCTGTCTTGCACCAAATCCTATTGGCAAAGTGGGTTTTAAAATCATTTCAAAGCACACGAGGCTTTCGAAAGATGTTTGTTTTAAAGAATACAGTTGGCTTGTGGTCAAACAATGAAGTTCGGTAATGCACAGTAACAACTGTAGTATAATTACCAGCCGCAAAATACCAGGTGTTCAACCAAGCTTTTTCTACCCATTTAAGAGAGCCCAGCCAAGCAAAAATGCCCTGCCTAGCCATACCCAGAAGTTCAAAAGCTCAGCCTTTGTCACTAGGAAGGAATTAATTCAAAGAGCAAAACCATTAATAGGCACAACCAGGCATTTTGTTGTAAACACCTTATTGTTAATACATGTTGAGAGCTGAACTTTCTCACATTTGAAAGAGGCCTGCTTGAGAGGGAATTTAAACAAGCCAGGCTCACAGTTGTTTTCTTTTCTTTTTTAGATTTCTGATGACATATCTATGGGATGTGCACAGTAGGGAGGTGCTGGCCTTGGAGTCCAAAGTCTCCACCAGCTATCATTTGACCCAAGAATTATAGTGTTCCCAGTTCTGTGAGCAGATCACTTTAGTGTCAAGGGAATGAAAGTGCAGAGAACAGACAAAACACAGAAGTGTTACAGGGAAGAAGCATATTAAGAGACCTAACAATGCACTTCCTCATTATATGTAAGGAAACCATTTCCTAGATTCCTTGAGCTATAAAAAGCCAAGTGAATTTGCTTAAGTTAATAAATGTTATTTAATTATATAATGACAGTATACTGCAGCAAAATGTTTTGTTTCCTCTCCTTTTATTGCTTCCTGTTCGTTATTGAGAGAAGAAATCCAATGTCACTTTTTTATACTCGGCTAATGATGAGGCTACCTCATTTGTTTTGTTTGTGTGTCCCAATATATGTATATGTGTGTATATAATCAACTTGAATAAGATGGCCACATTGTGTGGTTGCTACAAACACAGATGTAAGGCTTAAGATGAGGCCCAAATTTGCTAGAGCGAGACCCCATTATCAAAGCCCTTTGCTGGGCTTCGGAGTTGGTCGTTCTGTCCTGAGAGAAAAAGCAGAAACTTACAATTCTCAGAACAACTGAAAAATCTGAGGTATAACCCTTATTCTCCCCTCCTAACCCTGGGATGAGAATGAAGTTCTACGTTCAGCTAAGGCGCCCCCTGTCCCTTGGTTTGTCGGTGCTGCTCACTGTCCGGGGAAATGGTCTGGGGCTCCCTACGCTCCGCTGATGGAGTACGTGGGCCTCTGGACTTCTATGCCAGTGGTGGCCGAGGAGGCAGCAGAAGAGTGACAACCCTGAACGGGCAGTGTGACAGGGACTGTTCGGAGCACCTTCTCACCTAGTCCTCTCCGCATGCTTTCTCGGTGGGCACCTCCCCACCTTTCATACATGAGGAGACCAAGGAAAAGAGAGGAACTCCTTAGACTTAACCATGTGGAATTCCTGGTTTTGCAGGTCAAAAGACCTCATATTGGCTCGCTGTGTCTCTCTCTGTCAAATGAATAAGTAAAATCTTTAAAAAAAAAAAAAAAGGTCTAATATTAGCAAGTTCATATGATTCAACCTAATATTTGCTCAATATTACAGAGTTAGTAGGGGGTGATGCCAGAGTTTGAATTCTCAAGGGACCCCCAAAATGCTAGCTGCATATCTGTATTTCATTTATTTTATTTTTTTAAAGATTTTATTTATTTATTTGACAGAGAGAGAGAGAGCACAAGCAGGGGGAGTGGGAGAGGGAGAAGCAGGCTTCCCGCCGAGCAGGGAGCCCGATGCGGGGCTCGAGCCCAGGACCCTGGGATCATGACCTGAGCCCAATGCAGACGCTTAACGACTGAGCCACCCAGGCGCCCCTGTATTTCAGATGACAGACTGGGGCTCAGGGCAAACGCATTTAAAAATAAATAGTGCGCTCAGTAGACTACTTCCTTCTGCAGTCTCTGGTTTCAACTACCGACTTTATTCATGTCATACTGTGGAAGCTGGCTCAGGTCAGACAAGAATGCCTGCCCGTGGCTACCGTTCCTGCTGTGCCCTGCAACCAGCCCATCAAAGCAGCTCTCGGGCCGGCTGCCTCGCAACGCCTGTCTACCAACATCTCCCTTCCAGGATGACATGGAGCCACACACCCCATCTCCCCAGCTGAGCTCCCACTGTTAGAGTCACTTGGCTACGGCCACACACCTTCCTCCAGGGGCCATTTTTTAAATTCCTCTGCGAACCCCACCATCCTTTCCTGTTAACACACTGATGATTAGTTTATCATCAGATTACATGAACTCAGGACCTGGATCGCGTGAATTTTGTTTGAGAGCTGATGGGTAAGGCCAGGAGCATGAGGGTGAATCATGAGCTGTTAGATGTGGCAGTAACTTTAGAAACTGTATCGGCCGATCCCAGCGTTGTACAGCTGAGGAGACATATTCGGTGCCAAAGCCGTGGCATCTTGATTTTTAGGGTGACCAATCACCCCAGTTTGCCGGGGACTGAGGGTTTTCCTGGCATGTGGGACTTTCAGTGCTCAGCCTGGGAAAATGTAAGATGAACCAGGACTAGCTGGCCACTCCACTTCATTTGGAGCCTCAAACTCTCCTGCTTCTCTGGACAGGTCAGACTTGAGCAGGACCTTGCAGTAAGGGCTTCAGCACTGCTCAGTACAACTCAGGAACCAGGTGGGAAGATGACGGCAACACAAATTTACATGGCTCAGTTTAACCAAGGCTAATCCCCAAGCGGTCAATCGCTAGGCACAAACACGGATGCCAAAGGGAGCAGCCATGCAAGGTAAAGTTGTATCTGCCTCCTGACTGAACCCTGAGCCTCTGGGGCCACACCATTTGGGACAGCTGGTTCGACCGAGTCAGTCTCTGCAAATTAGGCTGAGGTCTGGTTTATTCACTGGATAGAGATGAGCTACTGTATAAGCCCCAGGCACGCCGCTCACTGAGCCTGCAAGGAGAGCGCTGCCACGGTTTTTCTGCTCCATGCAGCTGCAGGGAGGATGAAATGGGGAAGTACTCAGACAGGGAGAAGGGTCAGCAGGGTGCCCCATGCTACCACTGCTTCCTTTTTCAGAAGTTTTGTCATTTAGAGGTTTTGAATCCTGCAATAAGCAGTCATTCTTGGCTAACCTTGGACTTTTCTCCTCAAATGTCATGCACCTAATTTTTAGATATTTCTCAGTTTTACTTCTCCTCCTGGTCTACTTGTTCCCAGCCCTCGGTTGCTTGGCAGTTGTCTTCCCCACCAGGCCTCCTGCTTTCTGTTCTGCCGGGACCCCGCCTCTAGTTCATGCCCTAAATGTGGGGGCGAGTGTGTGTTGAATAGAGAAGGGATGGAAAAGAGGATATTCTCTTCTCTGCATGCATTCCTTGAAGCTATGCCCCCGTACCCCCCCCCACACACAAGCTGGAATCTAAATTTGTCATGATCCTCCCTTGTTCTCAACCACTCATGACATGTCCTTCTTAATGCCCAAATAACAAATTTATTGATCTTGTAAACGAATCACTTTTAATGGGAAGTCAGAGGTGAAGACCTCAAAAGTAAATCTTAACTGTGACCTGTACAGTCAATATTCCTTCTAGGTTGTCTTAACACTTCAGTGAACCTAATTCCAGTGGAGGGATTTGAAACTGGGGGGGGGGGGGGGGGGGGGGACGGAGGGCAGCATAGTGAGGGATTATTTTGGGAAGAGTTCTGTGCTAAGTGTT
Source organism: Neomonachus schauinslandi (assembly GCF_002201575.2). Lineage (NCBI taxonomy): Eukaryota > Metazoa > Chordata > Mammalia > Carnivora > Phocidae > Neomonachus > Neomonachus schauinslandi. The sequence continues at coordinate 138,166,789 of NC_058405.1, read as the reverse complement.
GCCAGATTTAGCAAAGAAAAATCCAGGATGCCCGGTTAAATTTGAATTGCACTTTAACAATAGATAATTTTTTAGTATAAGGATGTCTCTTGCAATTTTTGTGATATACTAAAAATTATTTGTTGTTTATCTGAAATTCAATTTAACTCAGTGTCCTATATTTTATCTGGCAACCCTGCAACCCATGAGGTCTCCCAAATATGTAGCCTGTGCAGTAGAAGGCCAGGATTGCTGCAGAGTTTGGAACACTTTCCAAATGTCTGGCAGAAGAAAACCAGTCCATCTGAGAGGGCAACACGTGGTACAGTCAGGTGAACTCTCGGCCCTTAAAGCCAAGCCTGCTGATGCGTGGGGGCATCTGAAGTAGGCCTGAACTGAAAACCCCTGGAGACAGGCCAAGGTGCGGGTGAAAAGGGCGTGTTCTGCTGGATCCTTCCCAGAAGATACAGTGTGTCTGGTTCCGGTGACAACTAACCCATCTGATATCCATTGCACTAAAACATTATTTTTAGATCTGAAGAAGGAGTGGCAAGGTTTTAAAAATAAGGTACTAGATGTAGGGAGAACTACATTCGAGAAGCTCAGCCCTGACCAGGAAATGCAGGCCATGGGCCTGCTAGCATGAGACCTAGAAAAGATCGGTACCAGCAGCTTTCCACATAAAAATGCCTAAGACTGAGACTGCACACTTTGCTTATAAACAAAGGTGATGCTACTAGCTTCAAGAAAATTGCTTTTACCACCTGTAATAATCTTTTTTTTTTTTTTCCAACGAATGAAAAGAGAGGATTTTTTGTTATCTGGTTTTGTCTTCTGCACTGGATCTACCGTCAGTCCTTCTTCTCTACCCTGCTGTGTGTTCTGGGAAGCTGACCCTTAGGGACTCCCTTCTCCTCTGTCTTCTGGTTAGGACGAGCCAACAGGAGACATGGAGCAAGAGACTGGAGGTTGGGAGGACAGATAAGGCAGAAGACTATCTTTAGGGGCTCTTGGGTGGCTCAGTCGGTTAGGCGTCAGGCGAGTGGGGGGAGGGGCAGAGGGAGAGGATTCTGGTGCACAATCTCTTCCCCCTCTCTCTCAAATAAATAAATCTTTTAAAAAAAAATTTTAGCACAGTCCCAATAAAAATATCAACTTTTATTCTTTTTGAACTTGACAAAATAATCCTTAAATTTGTATTGGGGACAGGAGGAGAATAGCCAGGGAAGTTCTGAAAAGAGAAGAAATATGTACTTCTGTCTGTGGCAGAAGGTGGAATGGTTGGCCCTACTAGATATTAAAACACATTATAAAGCCTCAGTAATTAAAACAATGTGGACCTAGTCCATAAATGAACATACAGATGAATGGAACAGATGAGACTGTTCTGATATAGACCCAAAGAGATGCAGGAATTAGTATGTGACAAAGGTGACATTGCTAATCGCCAGGGAAAAGAGACTCTTCAATAAATAGCATTGGTATAACTGAATAGCCATCTGGAATAAAACTGGGCCCATATTACACACTATTCAATAAAGTACATTATAAAGATATCAGGTAAGTATTTAAATGTAAAAAATATATAACTAAAATCACTAGAAGAGGGGTGCTGGGTGGCTCAGTTGGTAAGGCATCCAACTCTTGATTTCAGCTCAGGTCATAATCTCAGAGTCATGAGATCAAGCCCTGGGTAGGCCTGGGTAGGGCCCTGTCCTGGGCGTGGAGTCTGCTTAAGATTCTCTCTCTCTCCCTTTCCCCCCCACTGTTGTCTCTCTCAAATAAATAAATCATCAAATAAATAAAATCAAATCACTAGCAGGGAGGCACCTGGCTGGCTCAGTTGGAAGAGCGTCTGACTCTTGATTACAGGGTTGTGAGTTTGAGCCCCACATTGGATGTAGAGGTTGCTAAAAATAGATAAACCTTAAAAAAAAAAAAAAAGGAATTTATGGTATTTAAAAAATAATAATAAAATCACTAGAAGAAAACTATGGGAGAATTTCTTTACAACCTTGGAAGGTCTTTGTAAATGTGACTGAAAATCCAGAAGCCATTTAAAAATCGATAAAATTGATTATATTAAAATAGTTTCCTTTGGGAATAAGAAAAATCACCATAATTAAAGTTAAAAGACAAATGACAAATGGGGGAAAAAGTATTTTCAACTCATATAACAAAGCACTAATATCCCTTATATACAAAGCACTACTAGAAATAAATAAGACAAAAAGCTGACAACCCAAGAGAAAAATGGGCAATGGAAATGAATAAACAACCAAGGGTTCGGGTACCAGTTCCAACAAGAAATTCTCAGACACCAGTTGGGTGTCCCACAATTTAACTTCATTCTAACACTATTTACCTGGAGATAGCCTCAGATCTCATAGGTTAAGGATTCAGTCCTAAAAGACTGCCAACCCTCCACTTCAGATATCAAAAGCAATTCCAGGTTGTCACCTGTGCTTCTTTTTTTTTTTTTTTTTAAGATTTTATTTATTTATTTGAGAGAGAGCACATGAGAGGAGGGGGGAGGGTCAGAGGGAGAGGCAGACTCCCTGCAGAGCAGGGAGCCCGATGCGGGACTCGATCCAGGGACTCCAGGATCATGACCTGAGCCGAAGGCAGTCGGTTAACCAACTGAGCCACCCAGGTGCCCGTCACCTGTGCTTCTAAAGGTGGGTTATAGATCAGAGGTTCCAACAATCCCCTTCTTGGGTTTGATTAATTTGCTAGAGCAGTTCAGAGAATTCAAAGAAACATTTTACTTCCTAGATTACCAGTTTATTATAAAAGAATATAACTCAGGAGTAGCCAGATGGAAGAGATGCATAGGGCAAGTATGAAGAAAGTCACAGGGTTTCCATACTCTCTGAGAGCTCTACTCTCCCAGAATCTCCACGTGTTCACCGGTCTGGAAGCTCTCTGAGCCTTTAAGGGTTTTTTTATGGAGTCTTCATTACATGGGCATGATTGAGTAGATTATTGACCATTGGTGATTGAATACAATATCTCGTTCCTCTCCCATCCCAGGTCAGGGGTGTGTGACTTAAAGTTCCAAGCCTCTAATCAAAGATTGGCTCCCCTGACAATTAGCCCCCTCCTTAGGTGCCTTCCAAAAGTAACCTCATTAACATAAAAAAAGATATCTTTATTGTGGCTCGTCACTTAGGAAATTCTAAGAGTTTCAGGAGCTCCGCCAGAAATTTATGGAGACCAAATACATATTTCTTATAAATCACAAGTCACAAGTCACAGAAAAGTTCATAAATATATGAAGAGATATTCGATTTCACTCATACGAGAAGTGCAAATTGGGATGCCTGGGTGGCTCAGTCTGTTAAGTGTCTGCGTTCTACTCAAGTCATGATCCCAGGGTCCTGAGATGGAGTCCCATGTCGGGCTCCTTGCTCAGCGGGGAGCCTGCTTCTCCCTCTGCCTCCCACCCCCCGTGCTTGTGCTTTCTCGATCTCTCTGACAAATAAATAAATAAAATATTTTTTAAAAAAAGAAATGCAAATTAAAGCTATGTTGACATATAATTTTTTATATATCAGATTTTCAAACACTTAAAAGTTTCTTATCTTTGTGGGATTGTAAATTGGTACAACTCCATGGAGGGCAATTTGGCAAAATCGATCAATCTTACAGATGCACATATCCTTTGACCCAACAATTCCTTGTAATCAAATATATCCTATGAATATATTTGACACATAAAATGACCTAGGTACGAGGTTAGTCATTGTAGCATTACTTGTAATAGCAAAATTGAAAACAACCCAGTGTCCATCCATATGAAACTGGCTAAGTAAATGCCTTCTATATATTGGAATATTATGCAGCCATAAAAAGATAGAAATACATAAACATATGCTGTACTGATATGTAAAAATCTCCAGAACGCAGTATACGCTATCTACTACCCTTTGTGTGGGAAAAAAAAATACATAAAATATATATGCATATAAGTATGTGTTTGTATATACCTAAACTACTCTGAAACGATAATCCAAGAAACCAGTAACAGTGGATTGGGAAGAGATGTAGTGAATGGGAGATAGGGAAGGAAGAGAAACTTTCACCTTTCATATTTTTAAAATATTTGAGTCATGGGTATATATTACTTATTAAAATATTAAATATTGTAAAAGTGCTTGTGAAAAAAATCAAACAATACAGAAACGCCTAAGTTAGGAATTGAATGTCCCCCTACCCCTAAACCTACCACTCAGAGAAAACCAGTGCCAACAGACGGCTATTAACCTTAAGAGGTTTAGTCATTGAGAAGATAGGATACTTGCTTAAAAATCACGTAGTAGGCAAGGAAAACACTATTTTCGGAGTCTCTGAAATGTTGTCCTGGTACTGCCAAATCCACTTAGTCCAAAGATGAGCAGTGGAAATAAATATTGACCTCCTTCTGCGCACTCATCATGAGCCCCTGGGCTTACATAGAACATTCAATCCTATGTGAGTTCAGGTATATGTAAAATTAGAACTGGAATAATTCTGACTTAGGTAGCAATGTAAAAGTGAATGGTAGAGGCCATTAGCTCTAATGGGCTAAGTATTATGTGGATGTGACATTAAGACATTAACATTTCAGCAAATGAAATGTTTATGTAGTCTGAAAAGTCTTGGCAATGGAAGCACAGAATTCAGCCAGCAAAGGCTTCTAAATTACAAACATAAAAGAGTTGCAAAGAACACTAAAAATTATTCCTAATTTTCCACTGCTGTTATTAAAAATTATTAAAAATATTTTCTAACTGGAATCTGACATCCCACTAGTGCAATGAAGCAAATACCATGTTATGAAGCCCCCCGCCAGATCATGTTCCTTCAGGGCGCCTGGGGGGCTCAGTCGTTAAACATCTGCCTTCAGCTCAGGTCATGGTCCCAGGGTCCTGGGATCGAGCCCCGTGTTGGGCTCCCTGCTCCGCGGGAAGCCTGCTTCTCCCTCTCCCACTCCCCCTGCTTGTGTTCACTCTCTCGCTGTGTCTCTCTGTCAAATAAATAAATAAAATCTTAAAAAAATATATATATATATCATGTTCCTTTGACTCCGAAAATTCCTTGATGAGTAGTAAATGAATGTTACAAGTAGCTATGAAAAAAACATACAGAGCCTCCCCGTTTCAAAATAAATATCCAGGGTCTCTAGCCAAAGCAGCAGTTGATATTTTTAATACATGTGCCTTATTACAACACAACAAAACAGTGTTTATACAATACACTCTCTTTCCTCTCTTCTTATAAAAGTAGTGTGTTGATGTTGGAAGAAACTTTGGAAATCAAGGCCACTCATGCAATCATTCATTCTTTTAACAAATACTTATCAAGTACACCCATGTAGGACAAAGTAAAAAGCAGTAGGGTAAGAGGATGAGTAACACAGTTTCTGGCCCTTGAGAAACCTGCCTAAGCTTACTCCTTTATTTTTATTTTAAAGAATCTTAGGTCTCTTGAGTTCAGACCAGTACTTCTTTTGATTATGCCACACATTTAGTTATGAAAAGAACTAAATCTAAGGAATGGCAATTGCCTATTATTACTTCAGTGTTTTTCACGTAGTAATTTTTTGGTTTTGGATTATCATTTCAGAGGATCTCACTGCTCTTCATCTTCACAAGTAACTTTACATACATTATGACAGCTTCACAAAACTTTGATTTCACAGATGAGGAAACTGATATCAATGAGATTAATCAACTTTCCCTGCATAACACAGCTAGTAAGTAAGTGAACCCAGTTCTGTCTGTTGCTAGTGCTTATATTCTTTCTACCATGGTACCCAGCGGAATTCGTCAAAATGTAAGCTTTAGAAGTTGTAATTAGTGTTACTACTTTAAGAGTACATGGTTGTCATTTTGATTGTTAAATATTCTGCAGCTTCACAGAGACTTTCTGAGAGAAAAGCACACTGTAACTGTAAACAATGTATTTCTGAGCACCTTAATGTCAGTTCAAGAAGACCATGAAATGACACTGGATAACTATTCGTTTTGGTCACTTTAATACTCTGCATTAAAATGATCAATGATTAAATGAAGTTAGTGTTTTTTCCAAAATTATAGTCCTTTACCTTTTTATCCTCAAACCCTATAACCCTATCTTTTGTTTATTTGAACTGCTTTGCTCTATGTCTTTTGAATGTCCATATCAAATCTACTATATTTTAAAGTTACTATAATATTTTTATATTATATTATTATGATGTTTTTAAAAAGGTACCTGATTTTTCTTCTTTTAGCCACATTAGTGTGACTCTTCTCCTAACACACATGCTCTTCTACTTTTAAGCCTTCCAAGGAGCAAGACAATCGCTTTACAGTGAATTATTGATGAATAGCTTCCTCGGAGCAGGGTTTGGATTTTTGCAATCATGAAGGTGATCTATAGTAAAAGATAATTTGGGGAAAGTCCTGTGATTGAGTCTGCCACTGGTTGTCAGTTAGCTTTAAAGACCTTGGACCTTGGAATCAGACCATAAAATCTGAATTGTGTTCCTTAGAGTGATATTCTTCAAATTCACCTGTGAGCGACCAGCAATCACATACAAGTTTCTAGGGGCCCTTGTAATTTCTTTCTTTTTTTTAATGTATTTACAGATTTGGATCATTAGGAGAGGGTTGGTAAGTAGCAATCAAGAAAGACAAAAATGTGGAAATCTTGAATTTCAACATAAAAATTATAGTACAGCGAATATAGGTTTATTATATCCCAATAGCATGAAATTATGCTATACCCTTCGAAGTATATCATACACTTACATGAGGTCCATGGCAAAAATTATGGTATAAATCACAGTCCCTATGTTGTTAATTTATTCACAAATACTTAATTTATTGTGAATAAATTATTGTAAATCATAATTGGGTGGTATCTTGGGACCTAGGTTGGCCTAGTGAAAAGCAAAGGTTTTGGAATGAGCTAAACCTAGGATTTCACATGAACTCTGCCGTGGAAGCTTGGCCAAGTTATTGAATCGAGTTGTGTGACCTTAGCCAAGTTACTATACTGGATTGAACGAAGCCTTATCACTTGTAAAATGATTGTTGTGAGGATTAGTAATGACTGTCAGTAGAGGCTCTTACATAGTAGGTGCTCGATAAAGTCAAGTCTCACATGGGATACTTCACAAAGTATACACAATGATTTTTTATTAAATTGAATTGATTAAAAGGAAATTAAGTGTTGGTGTTATATGACCTTCCTCGTGGAATGGACAATTGAAATTGAAAGGACATATTTCCTGCTGATAATACAGTACTTACTTCCCCAGGAGACTAAAACAGACCAACTTTAGCAAGAAATGTCTCCATAGGGGGGCCTGGGTGGCTCAGATGGTTAAGCATCTGCCTTCAGCTCAGGTCATGATCTCAGGGTCCTGGGATCGAGTCCTGCAACGGGCTCCTTGCTTAGCAGGGAGCCTGCCACTTCCCCTGCTTGTACTCTCCCTCTCTGGCAAATAAATAAATAAAATTTTTAAAAAAAGAAAAGAAATGTCTCCATAATGTTCCTTTATGGAGAAGTCTATAGTATACACAAAAATGTCCTCTGTCTTATAAATAAGTATTGTCACAAAATATCTATTTATTCAGTGTTTAGGTCTTTGTTGTTATCGTTGTTAATAAATCTTCAGTGACCCTGTCAGGGTAGTTAATAGATGATTTTAACTAATTTGGTTTAAATTATTTATGGTAACAACTAGGATTTCAAAGAGAAAGGAGTCAAGGAGGTAAAAGAAACAGGTAATAGTTGCTGCTTCTCAACACAGTTCGGGAAGCCTCAGTAAGTACGTCCATCAATGCATGGTGCATGGAAGAAATTCTGAGATACCAGTAGAAAGTAAAAGGTTAGTATTTTGTAGTTTCTTTCTTTACAACCTCAAATTTGCATTAAGATGCATATTTTATATATTCTGGAATTTTTATGCCATTTAAATCAATAGTTAATGTTATTTTCTTCCCATAATTCCTCTTTGATTATCTAACAGCAAAGTTTCTTTATTTTTATTTTTTTCTAGAGGGAGGGGGGAGGGGCAGAAGGTGAGGGAGAAAGAGAAGTTTAAGCAGGCTCCACGCCCAGCATAGAGCTGGGTCCACACATGGTGTGACTCGATCTCACAACCTTGAGATCACGACCTGAGCCGAAACCAAGAGTCAGTTGCTCAACAGACTAAGCCATCCAGGCACCCCCTAAAGCTGTTTTAGGGGGGAAAAAAAGTATTGTGTCAATTTTTCATAAGAACGAAGAGACAACCCTGACTCTGTGCCATTAGGCTGGCTAGACCCACTGCCTCTTTCTGCGGTATCCACCACTTCCTGGCTGCGAGCAATGGTCATGTTTTCTTACTGGACCTTAAGGACCTTGAGGGTAGAATCCATGTTTAATTCATCTGGGTCTTCCCTCAACCCCCCAGCATGGTAACCCTCTCAATGGTTGTATTTTAAATGAATAAATTGCCTGGGTACCTTTTAGGAAAACATTTCAGAAAACAGTTCTACCCAAATTCCCTAATTAACAATTTTTTTTTTTACATCCAAGGGAAGCAGCAAATCTTCATGCTTAAGGACTTCAGTGCCAAAGTGACCTGCTCAGCTACTTACTGCTTGGCCATAGATAAAAAATAGCCACTCCATGCTTCTGTTTCCTCATTTTTAGAGGAGGTAATAATATACCTATGTCGGGGCGCCTGGGTGGCTCAGTCAGTTTAGCGTCTGCCTTTGGCTCAGGTCATGGTCCTGGGGTCCTGGGATGGAGCCCCACATCGGGCTCCTTGTTCAGCAGGAAGCCTGCTTCTCCCTCTGCCTGCCACTCTGCCTACTTGTGTTCATGCTCTCTCTCTCTCTGTCAAATAAATAAATAAAATCTTTTAAAAAAAATAATATACCTATGTCATTGGTTTCTGAGAAGATTAAATAAAATGATCCATGTAAAGTGCATGGCCCATAGTCAAAACTCAACTTTATTTTATTCTATTTTTAAGATTTTATTTATTTATTTGAGAGAGAGACAGAGAGAGCACAAGCTGGGGGAGGGACAGAAGGAGAGGGACAAGCAGACTCACTGCTGAGCAGGAAGCCTGATGTAGGACTCAATCTCAGGACCCCAGGATCATGACCTAGCTGAACTGAACTGACTGAGCCATCGAGAGGCCCCCCAAAACTCAGTATTTAAAAGGCAAGTGAATTCATACATTTACCATCACAAACGTTTTAAAGTTTATGAACCTCAAAGACTGAAATATTTTATCTTTCTATAGGAGAAAAAAATGTGATGGGGGCACCTGGATGGCTCAGTTGGTTAAGCATCTGACTCTTGATTTCAGCTCAGGTCATGATCTGAGGGTCATGGGAGCGAGCCCCACATCGGGCTCCATGCTCAGTGTGGAGTCTGTTTGAGAGTCTCTCTCTCCCTCTCCCTCTCTCCATCCCTCTGCTCTCTCTCTAATAAATAAATAAATAAGTAAGTAAATAAAATCTTTAAAACACAAACAACAACAAAAAGGAAGGAAGGAAGGAAGGAAGGAAGGAAGGAAGGAAGGAAGGAAG